>NC_092462.1:38523522-38785079 GCF_047495875.1 Pithys albifrons albifrons
AAGCATTGAAATGCATGTCTCCATCTTTCAGAATCTAAAGGGAGTACTTGATACTTTACTATAGACTCTGAAGTCTCTAAACCCAATCCTATAATTTTATGACTACCTAGCAGGCAACCTACTTGAAGCTAAAGATTGTCTAATGAAGTGTAAAATTAGAGTAAGGAATTTTAAGCATGAATTTGATAATATCATTCTGGCAACCACTGATTCAGCAACCTCCCTTTAGTCAATGAGGTTATTCATGCGCATACTTGTTTTATTTAAGAGGTCTTCTCCTAGAACTGCTTTATATATTGTGGATCCTCTGTCATATCCCTCTAAGCTGAAATTTCATTGATTGCAATTGCTGAACAAGCATCTTTGGTGAGCTTAAAGTCTTGCTAAGAAGGAACTGGAAAGAGATTCAGTTTGATTTTGGTGAAGGAAGATATAACCTGCTAGTTTCTAACCCTCTCATCTTAATAACTCACCTGTATTTAAGAAAGATATCACTAAAGTTGAGGGTAGTAAATTTTCTTGAGATCCAGAAGAAACAGTAATACACAGTGAGAAAGATGAATGGACTAAAGGTGTAGTGACATACCACTCACCACAGCTGTTTGTGTTTGATACATAATGCATTTGTTGTGGCTCATCTACCTCTGTCCAGTAATCCATGTCTGCCCCACTCCATCCTTCCTATTCCAAACCTTAAAACAGTTTTTCAAAGAGCTCCCATATTCCAGAAACTAGCACCCTGTCACAAACCTGCTATTTTTTCTGTTACTGTCAGTGAGAAGAAAAAATCACAGGACAGGCAAATGTATGAAAATGTTATTTTCACTTGACTGTCCAGCCTGCCTCTTAACCCATAGTCCTACCAGCAGAGAGTGCTTAGGTAGGCTTTATAGGAGTGCAGATTTTCAATATCTCCTAAGTAAGAGGTAAACAACCTATCAAACATCTTCTCTTTGTGATGTAAGCAGTAAACAGAGGTAAGTCTTGAGGAATGAAAGACAACAGAACTGAATCATGTTGCTGTGGGCAGACTTTCATTCATTAGTTGTATTCTAATGATTGAAAGCCTGTGGAAAGGTGGGTACCCATTTAATCAGTAGGATGAACAATTATTTACTGTTCATAAAATCAGGAGTTACATATCATTGTAAGAAATTTTCAATATTGCTTGATTTAACTACATACTCCAGAGTTCAAAACTGTAGCCTTAGCTATTTGACTTTGCATGCTGGTAGTGAGTTATTTTATGGTAGTCTAACTTCATCTATAAAATAATTAATAACCATTATTATATTAAAGATTCATACTATTTATATGAAGAGTTTACACTAAATTAACAGAACAGGAGGAAAACCCCCAAACTTATCGCCCTTTTAATGTAAAAAGTTTGTTTTTCCACCAGTAATGTTATTTGAAAAAGTATTTTTTGTATTAAAAAAATATTTGCATGAAACACAGCTGTCAAGGCTTTGAATTGGGTACTAAAATGAAATTAGGAAACATTATTTGTTGAATCTCAACATAGTACAAACTGCTGCAAATACCAGTAGCATTCATTCACTGAAGTAAAATCTAACTCTTCTAACAGAGTGAAATTCATGCTTGTGCAGATGGCTCCCCCATGGTCCATGCTTCATTTAAATCCCTCTTAATCCCACTTTTGAGAATTCAAGTTGGATTTATGCAACTCACAGTCCTTGTAGTGACCCTCTGCCCATAGTGAATTATATGCTGTGCTGCCATTTTATTTATATTGCCACTTTAAGCTGCAGTATTTTTGCCAAACTAATCCTGTATCCTGGCATAATTCAGTCAGACTCTTTCAAAGCTGTGAATACCATTACTTTTACCTTGCTCTTCTTCCTTTTGCGGTGGAATCGCAGAAGTTCTTTATGCTGCCTTGACACAAAGTTTACAGCTGCATACTCCAAAAGTGCAGAAAATACAAAGAGGAGACACACTGCCATCCAGATGTCAATCGCTTTGACATATGACACCTATGGAGAGAAGACAGGAGAAGACTGAATATGTTAAAATCAGAGATGTAAAGTTTAGTATTTCGTGTCAGGAGGAAGTACAGTAATATCTTCACATTCCAATAATACTTTTATGAAATAAAAGTTAACATGAAAGTTACATAAGAGGAACAGCAATTCAATCTATAAATGTTATTTTTTTTTACATTTACTCTTTCACAAAATATTAAATGTTCCTTATAGTGTACTCTATATTACATCACGAACCAAATAATCCACAAGAAACACGTGCTTATCCTCCATTTGTCCCACTGAGATCTGTGAATGACAATAAGGAACCAGAAAATAGCTTATTGTAGGACCAGTGAGAATTCCTGTATTAAAATGGCTGCAACTGAAAGTTCCTGGAATAAAAATTAGGTGGAAGAAGGGAAGATATGGAGAGCCCTGATATGTTAATTCATGGCTAATATAGGCAAGTAAATAAATACAGAGGTTTGAACTAGTCCTGTAATTTTTACACAATGAGAGTACTGAAAATCAAACACAGAGTACCGCTCATTGCTATCCTGTATTGCCAAGCTCAGATGCAGGATATAATCTGAACCAAGAAGGCATGGCCTGCTCCCTCTTTGTGTGCACATTTACAAGAGCGTTTTTATATAAGCAACCATAGCCAGCTTCAGGCCTCAAAATGTGAAAGATCTCATCTATAGCTCTCTGTTAACCTCTTACATTGTTGTTTTTCTGAGGTTTTAGAGGATTCCATTTTCTTCTCTGTTGATGCTACATTTGGATGCATTCAGATTCTTATGTTTGAGACATAAAGCATGCTCAGCTCTCTTAGAGCTATCTATTTTATTTAGAAAAAAATGTAGTTAGAAAGCCTAAAATTGTCATGGTAAAACTAACACAGAAGTGGACTTTTTATTATACGCATTTTATTTCTATTAACCTCTATGGCACATGAAGATGATAGAGGAATAAGCCTTAAAATGAGAAAATAAAATATTTAAAGTAATTACAATTCAGAAAACTGACATAGGTAATCATATAAATGAACTTTAAGTGGTTTACATTGTGTTGTAAATTTTTTATACAGTCGTTGGGAGCTGTTTGGATTCACATTTTTCTACATTTTTAAACAAATGTGTTTGTAACTAGTGAGTTAATTCATAATGTAGGCAACTTTTGAGATAGGAATATAATTGCGAACAGGTTAGAATCCATGGCCTTTAGAATTGCAGTCATAGCTGCAAGAATGTCATCAGATACTGGGATGTGAAAAAGGATGAGCCAGTCACTTGATAAGCAGGATTTATGTAGTATTGAATGACATTGTTTTAATTTCTTATCAAGGTTTATAGTAGATATGTAGTTGGCTAAGTAGTTGAGACAGGGGAGACATAGAATATATTTGACTGGACAATCAAAAAAACACCTAAATATTCCAATTCTTTATCTCCTTTAAATGATTGAATGTTAATCATTAAAACACATAAAGTTGACTAAGCGTGTTTGTCACATAACATTATGACTATATAGTACAAACAAAGGAAATTTTGCCTACCTTTGGAAGAGATGCTCGTGAACCTGAGCTTTGTGTTGTCATGGTCAGTACCGTTGTTATGCCTAAAGCCACTCTGGCTGGAGCTGCATCCATATTGATCCAAAATGACACCCAGGAGAGAATCACAATCAACAGACTCGGTATGTACATCTGGATGAGATAGTAACCCATCTGCCTCTCAAGGTGAAATCGGACTTCGATACATGTAAACTTTCCTTTTTATAAAAAAGAAGAAATATTCAATAGAAATGGAGTATTTTTTCACTGTTAACATCTAGTGCATGCTCTACAGAATGTATGCTCTGTTAAATGTTAAATTTGATCACTAATAAAAGATTAATGTTTTAATTTTTCTACAGTAATTTTTAACATGCACAGTCTCCATTTTAACAGATGTATCTATTGGAAAGTAAAGGGACAGAAAATCTGAAAAATTAAAAATTCAGTAAATCCTGAAACTATTATTTACTTATAAAACCTGGATAACAATTCTATGAGAATAGGAAATTTCCTCTGGGTGATCACACCTTTTTTGCCTCTTATGATTTGGAAATATTCTGTGTGCAAAAAAAAAGTGCTTGTTTCCCCATTGTATTTTTGGCTCAATTTTAAAGTTAATTTTATATTTTTTACTCTAAAAAGTTTGGGAAAAATATAGTGAGATCAGTATGGGGCATTAGGTTATCAATAGGAAAGTCTGCTAAATCTCTCCCTTTGTCCCCATTCTACCTGTTCCAGCTCATAAGTGCAATGATCAAGATTTGAACAGAAATTCAAGAACTGAGATTAGGCAATTCTAGGAAGGGAATTAAATGACCTGGTTTTATCCAAGTACTGAAAAACAAAGAACTGCTACTGATTTAAGCAAAATAGAATAAAAAAAATCTATTGCTCACCCAAAAAATGCCATAAACTCATTTCTTTTAATATCTAGATTGCATTTATTTTGTTGGGGGTTTTTGTTTGTTTGTTTGATTGGGGGGATGTTGGTATTTGTTTGTTTGTTTGTTTGTTTGTTTTCCCCACCCTGCAAACTGTAGATCATTTCATAGATCTTGACATGGCCTGATCTCATCAGATTTTCTAATTCTGCTCAACGCTCATATTAGCCGCATATGAATGATGCTGAAGGCAATGCTGTTACTGTAAGTGGTGTATACATGAACAGTTTCTCACAAAAAGAAACATATATGACTCAGTTTTCTTCCTTATTTTGAATGACAGCATTTCCTAATTCTAAGTTTAAGGGGAAAGCTATATAGTTATTTATTTCTTAAGTGGTATGAAGCTTTTTCATTATTTTCCCAATCAATTTTTATTTGGCAAAATGCCATTTTATTCAAAATTGTTCCACATTAATTGTTATTTGATATGTATCATATTAAACAACGTGATGAATTTATTTAGGAGCTTATCCTATACTAATATAATATGTTGTGTATAATGATGTGTCAATAGCATTAGGCATATAGAAATGAGCTTCAGATAAAGTCAAAAGGAAATATTTTTATTATAGGCATATTAAGTTATTAGAAATACCTTCTGAACATTATTTTCATAACAGTTCTCTTAACAGGCCATTAGTTCTTTCTATAATGCTATAATGAATGTCATTTTATGACTTATTTATTCTGACAAGGCACTAAAAAAATTTAGAAAGACATTTGTTATGATGTTCAATTTTAAAATTACATTCTCTATCTCAGGATTTTTATATCTGCAAGCTCAATTATTAGTTTCATTCCTAATTGCCAGTGTTTTCTGAATCCTATCTACACTCCTCGAAATCTGTGTCCCAAATCCTGGCTCAACCATCTGCTGCCCCGGCTTCAAGACTCATTTCTGCTTCAATCACGGGAAAAAATCCTGGTTTAATGAAGTGAATGGAAATTTTGGTATTTACTTCAGAAAAGGCCAGGATTTTTCCCTACACTTCTTTTCCATGGTTTTCAAAAGAATAGCTGCACAATACATTCTTTCACTTAGCTGTTCAGTACACCCTGAATAACTAGAAGTTCTGCACCGACTGGCCTTTGTCTGAATCATATTCTTACTTCCAGCTGGTTCTTACCCTGAAAATTTCTTTTTTTGTGACATTCATTCTGTTAATTCAGCAGCCTTGGACAGCAGCAGTTTCTCCCTCATACATCACAGGAAATTATGGTGGTAAGGAGTGACAGAAATGTACCAACCAAATCTAGGTCTCTTGCAAAGCCACTTTATTTGGCATCACATCAGTAAGAATTATTTAGCATGCAAGGTTTTCTTCTTATAGGGTCCTATATTCTCCTTTCAAAACAAAGTAGGATGGAAAAATTAAGGCACATCAGAGTGCATAATAAATGCATATGCGAAGTGTCAATAAACATTGGCTATTGCTTGTACGTTTTTTTTTTCCTCCAGAGGAACGTGCAATAAGAGATCTGAATCTCTTTCCTGAGTACTGCAATGGACTTGAATTATTACAGACCACTCAGCACAAAAATCTTGTGGTCCTAAACATGGAACAGTAAATAATATAGTTGCTCTGGAACAGATTATGTGGTTTCAAATTTGACAGGTGTATCTGAACTAAGGAGAAAGAGAGGAATAGCTGTGGACAACAGAATCCTTTTGAAATGAAAGTTACTCTAAATTAAAGAAGTGCAAATGGAATATATTGTAACCACAGGGAAGGAGAAAAAAAATGGGGATAATGGAGTGACCAGAACTAGGACTGAATGATGTCTTGGAGGAATTATACTTAATTTTTTGCTCAGTTTTGTATTTTTGTAAACATCATTGGCTAAGGTAAAAAAACCCCAAACCTTGAAATCTACAGCACCAAAACCAAACCAACCAACCAACCAACAAACAGGACAAAGGAAAGTGAGGTGTGTCTCAAAGTGGAAAAATACCTTTGCTTAACTCCACAGCATGTGTGACTTAGAGTCCTGCCTTTGTCTTAGACCCAGTGAGTTTATGGAGGTGCCAGGCATTTATCAGCGCTTCCTAGTCGAGACCACTGTCTTCATCTGTTCCAGTACAGCACTAAACAAGTAATATGTGGTAACTCCCCAGGGACACTGGTGGCTACCAGGTAGACACTGTTACTCCACTACTGACTATTGGAGAAAAGCAGCAGTTGGAAGTCAATCTCAGCACTGCAGTTGCAGCAGTTGCTGGTCTAAGTGTGGAAGAAGTGATAGTTCTGGCCCTTCCTGACTGAAATCAGAATCACCTGCATAAACTTAGCTAATGAAGCAGAGTGGAAATAAACCCTCTTGCAATAAGAGATATGAGCTTCAGATAGGAGGCAGCCAGCAGAGTCTGTGGTGTTCTTTCCCATCTGAAGCCAGCATCCACCTGTGGGCCTCTTTTCTCTTCCTGTATCCCATCTCAAATACAAAGCCAGCTTAGCTGTGGTTTAATCCATTTGATGAAATGCTTGGTCAGAACAGACATACCACCTATAAAGTCACCTCATCTGGCAAAGGAGATAGACAAGCAGCTAAGAGCATTTCTCTAGTAATTCATTAGCAGTCATAAAAGGTAAGCTCTAATTAATTTTGATGTGCACTGTAAATGTCATGGAGAGTGCCTAGGAGGAGGATGATACCTTGCGGTGGTGTGGTTTTGTTGAGGCTTATCAACAAATTAAGACTGATGTTAGTTTTTGTCTTGAGCTAAATATAGATGTGCTTACAATCCATAAAATGAACAGATTTTTGTCATGCAAATGAAAGAAAAACTATTGAGGTCTTCCTAAAGGCTAAACAGTCTTTCCTGAAACAAGGCAATGTTCTTTGTGTTTGTAAGTCTAGCCTTACCAGGGAGTTAAGTGTACTAAACGTACCAAAAGTGTTGACTTGTTCAATCTTGTACCTATGCATGTGAAGTGAATCTACCGGTGTGTTTGCATGTGATGGTGCATTTTTCTCTCTTGCCCATATTCTTTAGTAACAACGTTTGAGCTGCTGGGCTGGCATGATTTCCCTGCAATGTGCATGCTGAAACCAATAGTGTAGTGAAAAAAATATATACTGTAGTCAGTTTATATGGTTTTTCTTCCATCCAGTCAATGTCTAGACCATGTACTGTTTTTTTTGGTTGCTGCTGTCACGGCCAACTGTGAGTAACCCTAAAAGAGCAATTTTCTTCTTTAGCACATCTTCACACTGCACAGCTTCCTCTGATCATAGCAGGTACTGTTTAAACAATGGGTTATGGAGGCAGCACTATGCTTGTGTGATTAAAAAGTACTGTCAGTAGTGTGGGATGTGAAAGAGAAATCAAGCATAAATAGTAAATTCAGGTCATAAAAAGTCCTTCTTTTCAATTTTATCTGTCTCAAACTGTTTCTGAGGTAGTAGTTGGTAGGACTTTGTTCCCTTTTAGCAGCCCTTACGATGTCTTTTGGGGGAAGCTTTTCTTAGTGTAGCACTACAGTGTCATAATCATGTTTGCAATTCCCAGGAAGGCTGAGTAGCTGTTTCTGAAGTTACATAGAAAATTTTCATAAGGAAGAAACACTTTTTAAAACTGAATCAAGGAAATAGTGTGCCTGAGAAATAATTAATAAAGAAAGGACTAATATTTATTAAATCACTATGAAGTAAAAAATAAATAACATAATGAAATATAAAATTAATAAGTATAAAAAACCCAAGAAAACAACTAAGGACGCACTGAACTGTTAATCCATGCAAAATGGAGAGTTATCTGCTGAAGGTTCTTGATACTGCCTTAGATAATAATAAATGCTAGTCTGACCTTCCTTGTAAGTCACTGATAATGTTAACTGTTCTACTGTGAAATATTCTATGGATGTAGAGAGGACTGTGGCTTAAAGACTATATAGTTTAATACAATTACATTGATCTATTTACTGAAAACTAGTAACTTAGACTTGCTGAATAGAGATGATTTAAAGTTTAGCAAAACAACTAAGTTAGGCAAATCTGAATAGTTTTTATGGAGCCCTGCAGAGGATATATCTTGGATCTTGGAAGGAGATATTTTGTATTCTGATTCCAAAACATCTGTCAATATGACTGTAGACTATACACTACTAGTTTTGCCAGTGACTGATGGTCAACAGTCAGCCAAAATATTAACTATGAAGATTTGTTAAGAGAGTCCTGTGGCAATTGGACTGTGAAGATGACCCTCTTTTATAACACTACATTTTCCCCCTTGAAAAAAATATAGAGACAGGTTTAACATGAAATTAGGTACTAAAAGACAGCAGAAAAGGAGAAAGAGAGACTGAGACTACTTCAGTGGCTAGGATATGCTTGAACCAAATGGCTGACTTACTTAGATCTCATAATATAATAGAGAGCTCCTTCCATTTATCTGTCTTTAAAAATCTCTTTCTTAAGCAACTTGTCATGGAGATCTTAAACATTCATGTTCAAAATGAGCTTGAAAATTGTATTAGACAATTTGCTTCTAGGTGCTATTCTAAACCTCAGCAGTTTATAATTTCTAGACTTGTAAAAACCACAGTTCCTCATTTTATGTAGAAAAGATAACATTGCAAAACCCAGCAGACAAACTTTTCTCTATAGAAATAACAATCAAGACAGTTCTTTCTTCTAAAGGCAAAAATTAAAGAGTCATCTAAAATAAAACAATAGGTGAACTCAAGAAACAGATTTTCTATGGATTGATGTAGCATGACTACTGCATTTTATGCCTTTGACTGTTTTCTTATGTTTAATACCTTGGATTTACAAACTCTTACTAAGTAGTTGCCATTGCAATGTTTTAAGTATTCTTATCTACCCTCTGTAGCTCTGTATGAAGGAAAGAAGGACAAAGATTTACTCAAAAAAAAGTCTCTTGCAGGACAACCCACACTAAGAATAGTGTATGAGAAAAAATACGTATATCAAATATGATCTATCTGAAGGCCATCGTAGGAGTAGAAGACCCTTTGGAAGATTTTACCATGAGGAGATTAGGTTGTTTCACCTAAGAAAGCTTTCCTGCCCACAAGAGGCAGCTTTACCAGAGACAGTTTTAGATATTTTCTTCTGCATTCTAGAGAAACTCTTCCTGGTATGAGAAAAAGATAAGTCCTTGCAGACGTGTTCGAAGGCCACCTGCAGAGGAGGGTGCGGGGATGATAAAGGCCCTGAGACGAACAGGGGGTGTGTCTTTCCCCAGGCCCAGTGTTTGAAATACCATTAAGGTCAATGTTCTTTAGTCTTCTCAACTTTGGAAATAAATTTTTCTACAGTCTTTCCACTGCCTGGCATTTTGGGGTACCTGCACATTATCTTACTTCACAGCCATCATAGACCTCCCCTTTTCTGTATTTTTCCAAGCCTTTCCAAATGCTGGTTCTGGCATTCATCTCATCCTGAGCTGAGACACTTCAGTGTGTGGGATAGTAGAAAGCTAGTCTTTTATGTATGTGTGCATTAAAGCCCCAGAAAGATGAAGTTTTGACCAGTACTGTCCTGAAACAGAATCATTCTTCACATAATTAATAAAGAGGTTTTTTAACTGTCCTCCATACATAAATGCTAATGTTTTATCTAGTACACCTTGGCAAATGTTATTGTCTTTAGTGAGAGTGTGGGTATTGGCTCCAAGTGTCTTGAGACAAAATGGATTAGTGAAAAAAAGAGACCCCAAACACCAAATAGAAAACTTCCTACTTTTAAAGTTTTTCATGTTGAAAAGAAATTTTCTGAGGACAGTTTAATGTTCTAACTAAAGTAACTGATTAGCCAAAAATACACAGAGTCTCAAAAGGATAAAAAACTCTATTGCCTTTGGAGGGATGACATAGACCACCAACAATTTCCTTTTGCCTTTTGTTGTGTGCTTCCTTTTTCCTCTGCATCTGCTAAAATAAGATTGTAATTAACCTTTCATGGCAACAGCATGTTATATATCACACTGCAATCGTAATGGCAGATGATTTTCACATAGAGCATGAAGTAGAATGAAATATGTAAACAGTTGTTTGCAAGATGCAATATGTCTTTTTTACTTTCTCTGCTGTTTTAATCATTACCAGAATTACCACAAGGCAAGCAGTTTACTTGATTTTTGCCTTGTCCAACACTTCCTTTTTATTTCTCCCAGCATGTGACAGCATCATTTGAGAGGAGCTCTGCTTTGCTTAGTACTGAAATACAGTTTGCCTTCCAGTGACAATATTTCTTAAAAAAAAAATACAATTCATAAATTATGTGCATGCAGAGTTCATTATTTCAAGACATTTTACCTCTAAAATTGATTACAACTAAGTACATTTAGCTGAAGTTATTTTCATACTTTTCTAAGAAGGAGTCAGGGTAATAAAAAGCACTTGATAAGTTCAGTCTCCAGAAACTGCAATTTGCACTTTAATATAAATTGGAATTTGAGTGTATTTTGCTGACAAAAACTGCTTATAAAAATACTCTCCTTTTCCTCACCATAAAAAAATATAAAACAGGCTTTATCTTTCATCATACAGCTCAAATAGAAATTATAATTTTCCAGTGTCTGGCATAAAGAAGTTCTCAAGCATATGGCTATTGTCTATCTAAATCCAAGATTCACAGAACGACTCTAGGAATGCACTACCACTCAGTTTTACTTTCAAGTCTGTGAATATCAATAGTATATTGGGGGAAATCAGTACTGATGCTCTCACCTGTCATTGACTACATAAATTCCTGGACAGGAAGACAGTGTCTTTATACAGCCATTTTGGAAACAAATACTAGAGCGGGTGGTAAACTTTACATTGGTGTATGACTGATAATGACTACAGTAAAAGAAAGTTGAAAATATACATGGAAAAGAGAAACTAATTTTTTTTCATCTTGATAAATTTTCACTTCAGTTTCCATCTCTCTCAGAATGGAGGACCAAACTGTATTGAGCAGGCCCTTCACATGCTGGACAATCCCCCGCTACATCATGGCAGTTTACAAAGAGAAATATACAGTTCTGTGATGAGGCTGGAGTAACCCCATGCCCTGATACAGGCTGGGGATGGACTGGGTAGATAGCAGTTCAACAGGGCAAGCTTGGGAGATACCAAGTTGAACAAAGGCTTGTGATATAAGAGACTAGCCATGTGCTGGACTGTGCTAGCAGGGGCAGTTTGGGGAGAAGTATGAACTAAAGAGACGTCTAGATGTAACGTTTCTACTTTCAGGACAGCTGCTGAATTTTTGTTCAAAGAGTCTTTAAGGTAGAATCCTTAAGTTTTGATCAGTGCTGTTGTGACAACTGAGGCCCCTTCCCCCTTGAGAAAAATGCCTTGCTGAGAGTCAGGCAGTGCTGTTTTTAGCATCGCATTCTCAGCCTGCCATAGACAGTTTTTGAAAATGTTTATAATTTCTGCTTTGCAGTGACGGAATGAGCAGCTTCAGAGATTCTGCACCTATAGACTACCTCCTGGATAAGCAAATTTCCTTTGGGAAAAATGGTCTGAAAAAAACCTACAAGTTAAAAAGCTATGGCTTAAAAATAACTTCTATAGTCTCAAAAATAGTGGGTTAGGTGTTTGTCAAAACAAGTAGGGGTTTGAATTGTTGTGGGCAGAATAAGGCATCAAAGTTATCTCTCTTTTAATCACTATCATTATCATGTTCCTAGCAAAATAGCAAAATACAAGGCATTAGGTCAGTTGAAGATGAGACCTAGAAGGACCACAGTCTACAGGTTGTTAAGCAATTTGCTTGACCTTATGGGGGAATCAAAGGGATCATGAGAAAAGATTGTGTCTGGGACGTGTGTTAGAAGGTTGAATGGGAAATGTGGAGTTAAGGAAACATGTCATTCATCAAGATTGTAATTATTAGAAAATTGTTAGACCAGAACTAATGCTACCATAGCTCCACTGTTTCCAGGACCACTATAACCAATTCTGGGAGCCAAAAGCCATTAATAGACCTAAGACAATTCTGAGCAGTATCATTCAAGTGCAGGTGTGGTGCATTATCCATGAAGCAGGAACAAAGCCATGACCCAGAGTACTTCTGTTTGTGTCCGTTAGCCAATGCTATTATGCACAAATTGATGTTATTGTATATTGGGCTTTCTGCAGCCATGATTGAAATTATCTGTGATTGAAATAAAAATTAGGTGTTGCATAACAGCCCAGGGGAGTAAAGAGTATCACATTGGAATGTGATAAAGCAAGACCATCCTTGCAACATAAATGGTTTATATGTGATTTTTCTGGTTGTTATGATTCTACTTCACTTCCCAAATGAGTCACTGCAGATATGCCTGTGGACACAAAACATTAAAATTATCAGAAATGTTGTTGTGCCACTTCAGAACACAACACCTGATGAGCTATTTTGCTGTACTTTTGCTGAAACTGTTATGTCTCTATATTTAGACACAGCTTGGTTTTTTTTGAGCTCTGGTTATACTGATTCATTTTCAATTGGGCATGAAACACTGATGAGACATGCACTGATGAGTTTCCACATACTGTCCTGAAGCTTTATGTTAATTTGTTTCACAGGGAGGATCTTGGGATTTTTTTTCTGTTTTACAGGATGTCTTAGAAGAGCTTTCCGTCCTGTATTGCAACTAAATTTAATTTGAAAAGTGTTCTTGGTCACTTACTTCACACCAGCTGCAGTTGCTTAGCCTTATTTTAAGAATTCATTTTATCTAATCTGTCATAGGCCTGAGAAATAGACTTTTTTTCAAGTTTTGAAAACTGATTTTTTTAAAATTTTGTTTCTTGTGATGTGCAAATCTTCCTGCTGCATCTCCTTGCAAGAGTCTTAAGAAAGCACATTATTGATCACATATGTAAGTGACATAGTGAAAATAAACTCTTAGTTGCTGTTCCCTTTTAATATATTGCTTATGGTTTTTTTTTTTTTTTTTTTTTTTTGCCTACAAAGGGTAGTCCGTAATACTGGTTGTAGGAGAGAAATAAAAGGCACTCTTATGCTCCTAGAAACCAAATCTCCCTAATGTGATTAAATTCACTTCATACTAAAGACTTGAATAAAAAAATAATACTCTGGAGAAAATACTATCTTGAAGTGTATCACAATAAACGTAGCTCTGCATAAGTAAGACCAACTTTCCATTCTGATTTGCCCTGCCGAAGTTCTTCTAGATCTGTATCTGTAATTTTGGTGCTGGAGCTCAGAGCAGGCCGCTCTGCTGCTTCCTCCGTTGAGGATATACCCTTCCACCTGCAGATGGTGCTGCTCAGCATCTCATTTCTCCCCTCTGCCCATCACAGGCAGGTTCCACAGTTGTCTTCTCTTTTGCTGATGTTTTCTTCACTCTCCACACTCTAGCTGGATTCAGCCTTCCACGTTTTCTGTGATAGCATCTACTTTGATTTTTTATGGACAAATTAAATGGTCCAATTTTTTTTTTTTCCCAGTAGACTCATGAACTTCCTCCATCTTTTCTAGGTTGTGAATTGAACTCACATTTTAGAATGTGCTTGGGCACAGAAATGCAGTTTGGCCAAAGCAATACAAAGTACAACAGACTGCTGATTGGCCACACTGCCCTCTAGTTTTATCACAGCAGTACCCTCCTTGCACCTAAATGTGACAGAATTGCAGAGATAAGCACACTTGTCTTGAGAATCACAAGGCCTCACATGCCTCGTGTTAATAACGTCTGTTGCCCTTGCTTCTCCACTTAGTTTAGGCCAACAGCAAAAAAACGGCAGATGTAGGGTGACCCCAAGCAACCTAGTGTACTATATCCTGGCATATTTTACCTTGGATGAAAATTTATATCAAATTAAATAGGCTTGAAACATAGATTGTGAAGAAAAATGTAATGCCTGAAAAATAAAGTTTAATCAAAAACATTAGATTTAAAGATGATTATTATAATGTAAGTTCTCAGAGAAATGAGTAAGAGTACAACAGCTTTGCATGTGGGGTTTGGAAATCACTGGAAACTATGAAATTTTAAGACAGGTTTCTTCAGTGTCAGGTTAAGCACCATGGTAATGTCTTAATTCCTCAGTTAGAGATTTTTGATTCATCATGTTATGCAAATGAACTTCGGAAAAATGAGAATACTCTGTACCAAGAATGCTTCTTTTTTTGATATCACTGTACAGGGTATAGAATGCAATTGCAGGCACACATTAAAAAGGCACAACAGCAGGAGAATCCTAAAAGGAGGATAAGTTGCCTGTGTATTTCCAAGGAGACAGTGGAAAAGCATGAAAATAAAATTTTCTTATTTGTCAGAAGGATTATGGTAGTGAAAAATAACCAACAAAACAACCCTGCTATAGTATATGTATTTCCATTTTGAGAAGGTTTTTAAGGATTATCCAGGTATAAGTATTTGTACAGTAAATATGTATATTAGGTATTTCCAATTTATTTTAGAGAACACTTCAAAATGTCTCTATCAATACCTTCTTACTCTAGATGGAACTTATTAGAGAACCTTTCTTTCTCTTAGCAAAAAAACCCTCAGTGTTGAAAAGGCCTTGTCCTTAATCACAACAAGATATTTCTTATGGACAGCATCTATATAATTTTCTCACCCTGACATTTTAGCAGCATCCAAATTAGTAATTTTAATCTTAAATTTTAAGGTATCCTTAATCTAGAATCATATTGGAGAGTGGAATTTAGAAGGGATATGGATTAGAATAAATGATTTCTAGCTTTATTTTTTTTCAATAAAGAATAAGCTATGCATTCTTAGTCTTTGCTACATCTTTTTTGAGGATTATTATGCTTGTGATTGTGTAGCTATTGAGATAGTTTTTTAAAATTAAAAATAAGATAACTATATTATTAATATTAATCCCTCCTTTTTTAAATAATCCCAGAGATAATGAGCTAAATATCTCAGTTCTACAAAGGCTTCAATTCAGTATGCTAAATCATAGAATCATGGGATGGCTTGGGTTGCAAGAGACCCTAAAAACTACCTGGTTTCAACCCCCTTGCCATGGGCAGGGACACATTCCACAAAACCAGGTTGCTCAGGGCTCCATCCAGCCTGGGCTTGAACTTCCAGGGCATGGGGCATTCACAGCTCCTCTGGGCAAGCTGTCCCAGTGACTCACCACACTCACAGTAAAAAATTTCTTCCTAATATCTGATCAAAACCTACTTTTTTCCAGTTTGAAACCATCCCCCTTGATCTGCCCCTGAATGCTGACATCTAGTTTGTACACCTGGACATTGCACGCTAAGCCTGATCTCTGCTTGTTCACATTGCCCCCTTGCTGTATAAACTAGGGCAGGGATACCTGGCTTGGCAACCCTATGTCTTTTTTTCCTGACTGAGCCAGGCTATGGTTAGTGTGCAGCATATGGACCTTTGGATTTCAGTAGTGTTTCAGATCCCACACTATAAATATGGTCATGGCACTTACTGACTGAACTGCTTCTGAATTACTTTGACTATATTTTCTTAAGGTAACTAAAATAGAAATTTGGTCAGTCTTCAGGTAGTTTTATTTTCCAATTATTTAAGATTGCAGTATCCTGCACAATGTACCTGTACATTTTAATCTTCTGAGTTCACTGAGAACTTTTAAAAAATACCCCAACTGTGACATTTATTACAACATGTAAATATAAAATGTCTTTCCAGTTGTAATCACTAATATGCTTTCCTACCTGTATTATAATGTTTGGTGCAATAACATAAATCCTTTTCTTCTTTCAACAGAAACTGTGGTAGAGTGAGACCTTCTGCTACTTGAACTGCTCCCTTTTCTTGCCACTCAAAAATGAGATCATTCATTGTGTATCCAACTGAAAAAAGAAAGAAAGAAAGAAAATAAAAGTCAGCTGCAAACTTTGAAAAACAGGAATGCATCAAACTGTAATATTTAAAGTAAATTTCCTAAAAAGAAGGCAATACTGCTTGTACCTATTAATCACAAATTATTATCTGTCATTCTATACCTCACAGAACCAGAGGGAAAAAATGGGCTTTGTTATGAATCTCTTTTAAAATCTAAGTAATCAATGATCTATTAATGGGTTAAACAAAAGCATCTAAATTAGCTAAACATTCAATTCTCTTCGATGTGTGGGAACATCTTACACTCCCCAAACCATGAATGATAAAGTAAGCCCTTCACACTCAGATATCTTCCTCCTGTTACTTGAGGTGAAATGGTGAATTGTCAAAGCTATGTTTATGGATTAATGTCAATTTGAATTGTTATGTACAAATTCTTCAAAGACAACAATGAATGTAAATTTCTGCAGTGGTACTAGTTAAATTGAAAAACTTTTTCTCTGAAACTGGAACAACACATGGGAAAGCAATTAATTGTAATCTCAACTCTCTGTGGCATATAATGGTATTATAAAACATTCAGTTTTAATATGCAGATTCCTGCATTTATCCATACCCCCGCATGTGTGTATAAGATTTAAAATAACAGTAAAAGCCATACTAATCAAGGACCAGGCTTTGTGAAAGGACAAGTACTTTTTCTTCTGTTTCCCCCCCCCCCTTAGATGAATATTTACATGGGATATCACTGGTGAAAATATCCCTACTTCCTTTGAATATATTAAATTTCCAGTATATCCCTGACATTTTTTTTTTCAGAATAAATTTTATCTGGTTATTACAATGGAAGAAAAAAAAAGGCTTCCTATTCTAATTCAGGTTTCATTAAGACTTTCTTGGATCCTAATAGATATGGACAAAGTGATATTTTAAGACTGAAATCTAAAACTGCATAGCTTCTATTGTTGTGATAGATGAAATGATAAGGATACACATATACCAGAAGGAACCAGAAGAAAAAGGGATCAATTTTTATGATCTAATTTATATAGCTTTCACCTTCTTTGCAATACTTTCTTTCTCTATTCTGACGCTATGGAGCTGCTGAAGATAACCTACTGATAATTGGAAATTCTTTTAACCTTTCAGTAACAAACTACTGCTTAAAGTATTGTTCAGTACTTTCCAAGAGTAACTGCCCTTAAATACTGAAATTTTGGGTTCCAGTGAAGAAAATAACCTGTTTGGTGTGTGGGCATAAATCTTACCCCTTTTATATTCAATTACTTCACTACTCTTTGAATACACATATAAATGCCATTTAGTCGTACATAATGACCCAACCTGCTGACCTGAAATCTGAGGCACACTTCGTCTTTTCGGATCTGCCTATCTTGAATGAACCTAGAAGCTAAGAATTAGTGCTTATAAATTTTAAAATGTTTTCAACACTTCTTCTTCCTTTTAGCTTCTTGATATTTCTTTTAGGGAAAACCTTAGTACAAGCTATTCACAGGGACTCAGGCTGGCTGTTGGTTAATTTGCTATTTTGTTGGGGCTCGATGAATATTCTAAAAACAAGACTGCATACTTGTAAATAAGTATTTAATTAAGATCAAACATTACTCAGCTCATTACAATCATATATCAACTGTGCAAAGAAACAAGTTTCTGTCTTATTGATTGCACGATATTCCATAAAAACAGTCTTAAAATTCATTATTAAATGCCATAAACTATGAAAACCCAGAAGTATATCTCATCAAACTTTTCATAAATTTAGACAAAATGCAGTTGTGTGTAAAGCAGATTATCATTTGGAGCATGTAGATTATGGCCAGAAGTGATATTCTCTGAATAAAACTCATTGAACTGGCAAGAAACAACTGCTGTGTCAAAATGCATTCCCCTAAATCAGATTCATTCATTTCTAATGCATGATGTTAATTTTAATTATCTATCCTGCCCACTAATTCTACTATAATGCAATGTAGTAAAAAAAAAAAAAAAGTAAAAAAAAATTGATGTATTCAAAATGTTGATGTAGAATTAATTTTTTGTCATGTTTACATTTTAAATACCCAAATTTAGCTTTAGTAGTCAATATTGTAACTTCAGTTTTGTAAGTCAAGGCCATAGTAATAAAGTAAATGTATCTTATAATATAGAGAACTTGATAGAGATGTGAGAGATGTGAGTTTGAGTAACACTTAGTAAATTTAAAATAGTATAATGTTTCCACTAGTTATGTTAAATTAAATCAACTTGAATTAAATCTCAGTTAAATTTATGACCCTTTGTTAAATGTGAATGCGTGGCCCAATTGAATGTGTTCAGTGAATTAGGGAAATCTAAAGTCTTGTCATAGTCCCATAACTGGGGAAATAAGAAAACATAAAATATGTACTTATTGAACTATGCGATAACACAGATTTCATTATTTGGTACAGGTCCAAATAAATATCTCTTTATTTTTTTCAAACCACTACATCATTCTTTCTTCTTGGCATGGTGAAAAAGAAGACTGTAAAATATCTAGTCACTAGCAGAATTAAAGCATGATCAGAGAATTTCCATCCCAGGGCATTCTATTCACAAAAGGGCTAAACCCCACATTGTTCTGGGTTAGAAATTTTTCAGGAGGAAGAATAATACTAATTAAGCTGAGTTTCCTCAATATCTCAAAAAAAAAAAGGAAAGTATTTTTGTTTTTCAATTAGTTTTATGAAAAGGACCTGCTGATAGTCCTTAATAATCAGAATGCTCATGGTTCCATGTGCACTGTGTGGAACCTGGGAAAGGCATTTCTGTAGAAGTCACCCTTTAAAACAATCAGTGGCTACGATATTTGAGTATATATACTAGTAAAGTTTAGGTGTGTAGTGTTAAATATGCAATGAGCCTAAAATGCAGTGCTCCAGCACCCTAATTTTAGGACCGCTGTTGATCGTAATAACTGTCCCTTTTTGAATTAGCTGGACTCCCAGCAGTACAAGAAGACATCATGGCAGATTTTAAAACTACCTTAAAGTTCAGCCTCAGCAATGAACTAGAGACTTGTGATGCTGATACTGACAAGGCACCAAATTGTTTAGTGCTGTCAATGGAGGGCAGGAACCCAAGGGCACAGCAAGTAGCAGAAGTGTAGGGAGCTTTGGTCATGAAAACTTTGAAGGCTCAAGGGCAAAGTTTTATTTTTTAGATATAGGATCCTAGAACTGCCAATCACAAATGCTTGTGGTATTAGACCTGTGTGTATAACTTTAAATTCCGATGCCACTGCCTGAGTTCAGTGGGACTAGACAGATCTTTCATGCATATGTATTACATGTTATCTACATAGGCCCATGTTTGCAATATGGAAATCATAAGATGCCATAACAAAGCAAGTCCCTTCTAAAATGTATTTGCCTCACTCATCTAGATGAAAAAATGACATATCCATCCACTGATGAAATGAGCTGCTCAGGAATAAAAATGAAAACAAGTAAATTATTTTACTTTCTGTATAAGCTTAGCTGAGAAAAGGCAAGATGAGAGAAGGGAGTAATGGTGCTCTTCTCTCTGTTCCAGATCTATGTAGCACCAGTCAATTTAACTGATCAAGCTTGTAATTAAATCTGAGTGTTCCCAAGACAGAACTACAATTAGAAAAAATTGATCTGAATGCAGATACTGAAATAGTAAAATTCAATAAGAGATATCTTTGTGTGGTCTCTGAAATTTTCCTTTGATAATCTTGAATAGTGGCACCACTAGCAGAAAGGGATAGTTTGATGAATAGATGTATACAGGAGGATTTCAAACTGATTATCTTCTAGAATAATAAAATGGTTTGGGTTGGAAGAATCTTAATGTCTCTTTAAAAGATCATCTAGTTCCAACATCCGTGCCATGGGCAGGGACATCTTCCACTAGACCAGGCTGCTCAAAGCCCCGTTCAGCTTGGGCTTGAACACTTCCAGGGGTGGGACATCCACAACTTCTCTGGGGCAACCCATTCCAGTGCATTACCGTGCACAATCTTAGGAACCTTTACAATCCAGGAATAGATTATTCTGGCCATGATTGAGAAATACATTACAGGTTTAATGCAGTACATTCATTTATAATAAAATAATCAGAAGGCAGAATAATTAAAATAGGCAAAACATGTTAAACTAAATCCTAGAAATATTAAACTTGAAGGTGATCTGTGCTTTTGGTTCTCACTTAGCTGCTTGTTACCTGATTAATAAATGCAAATTATCTTTAAAGAAAGAAAAATTAACATAAATTTAAGAAAGTCTGAATGTCTGTTGCTGATTTTGATCTGCTTTCAAAGATTAGAAATATACTGTATTTTCCAAATGGTTTCTGAGATAAGATTCCTCCCTGGAGGTATTTAAGAAGAGGCTGGATGTGGCACTTACTGCCATGATCTAGTTGACAAGGTAGTGGTTGGTCAAAGGTTGGACTCAGTGATCTCAGGGGTCTTTTCAAACTTAGCTGATCCTGTGATTCTGTGATCTGAGAAGCTGTGTAAAAATAACAAAGGCAATACTAAATCACATTTCCTATGCAGCTAAAATTTCTCTCAGAAGAGCACTGTATTTTGTTTTCCTATAGAAATAATTTTAGTGGCCTTTTACTCAACTCTAACAGTATAAAAACAGATGACTCAAAGCCAAATCAGAAGAGGGTAGTACATAACTTTAAATGTTTGTTTACTCTGTTTATAGATGCATGGGACTTATTCTGTAGTAGATATAAGTGCTTGGCTCTGACTTCTTGGGAGAAGAGTTGAGTGTAAGATGTTTCTCTCTCTGACTTGCTTTAATTGTGTTCTGCTTTCCATAGGAAATGTGGTACGTATCCCTGAAGGCAGTCTATGTGTCCAGAACAAAAAGCTGTGAATCTGCTTTCTAAGCACGTTTGCCTTTCAGGATAAAATTTTGCTACATTCCTTGTAAATTCTCGTTGTTCAGTCTTACTATGTTATGTCTCTTGCTGCTGCTTTGTGAACAGAGCATATGTATCTCTTACTTATTTGCATTTGCTGCAACCCAACATGATATTCAGCCTCTCACTGAAACAGAAGTCTTCTGACTATGAGGTAGTGTTGATGACTATTATAAGTTGCTAACAGATATTTTTATAACAAGTTGCTGGGAAATACAGTGTTATATAGGAAAGTCTTAGTGGCTACATTTTATTATTGAAAAAAGGACAATCATATTCATGAAGGTGCAGATCACTTTTTAATTGCTGGTCTGAATAGTGACCTTTTAATTCTACATAAACAGCTGAAAGCAATGCTTACCTAGCATGTTCTGCAGGACCAGGCCAACCTAAGCAAATCATGTGCGTTAGTAAAGAGTTCTGTCACTGAAATTCAGTGTGCTAAGGTTTGAGTTTGCAATGCATGAATGCATGAAAGTTCATGAAGGAAGTAGAGTTGCCAAATTGTGTTTTATGTGATACAAACCAGCTTCTGTGGCTGAAGAAGCGAGTGATTATCCATATATTTCTTTTTGTCTGGATGCTGTGCAAGTACTTGCTTGTACTTAATTCTATAAGCGCGTTACTAATCACACAAAATCTAAGTGGCATCATCATAGGATTAGAAAGAAAGGACAGAAAAAACAACATTGTTATGTTGAACAGTGGTATTAAGGAATTACAGGACTGGTTAGGTTATGTTAATACTGTATTAACCCAAAGTCTGAGGTCTTGCTCATCTAAAATGCAAAAGTAAGTGGTAATAGTGGCCAATTACATGAAAAAGATATCATCCCTGGAGGAGAAGGTTGTCAGAGGGAGTATTTCTCAGGAAAACTCAAGAACTGGATGAATACATGGCACTGTATCCTCTGTGCAAACAGCTCTCTTAAAGGGATTTATAATTTTTAGGAGCCTGAAGTCATTCAAGGTAATTAGCTGGAGAAGCATGTACTGGGAGACTGAGAGCTCTGCCTGAGATGAATATGAAGAATGGACAACCAAAGTAGAAATTACAATTATCTGGAAGGGAAGAGGGCCTGAAAAAATTAGGAATCTTGGATTTGGTCTACAGAAATTTTACTTTAGAAAATGATCTGCCACAGAGATGGTGAGAAGTGTGATAAAATGGAAGTAAAACTGTGTGGTCACACTCATGGAGGGCCAAGGCGGAAAAGTTAAGGCCTTGCTGAAAAGTGGTTGTCAGGACTTGTGCCTGGGATAGTTGATGCAGGGTTTTAAATATGTGGAAATCAAATAAAATGAAATGGTGGTGATAGTTTATTTAATTTATCTATACAAAACTGACAGATGGTGGGCAGGAAAGACATATTAATTCCAGCCTTTAAACAGCACTAAAGATTTTCCAGCTAGCATGAAAATTTACAGCATGTTCTATTACAGGTTCAGGAAAAATTTCAGGGAAAAATAGTGATCCTGCTGGAAAAGAGCAGTCCTGCTGAAATATTTCTAAGTATCAAAGGCAATAAGTAGCGTTTGGAAAAGAAAGAACCCAAACTTTTCCCTTCTTCTGAGTCATCTTTCCCAGGAAAACTTAGCTTTTCAAAAATGGCATTGACAAATTGTTATCAACACTTATATTAAGTCCCTGAAAAAAATAATTAGATCGTATTTGTGGGGTTTTTAGCACTATTACTAATAATAAATATCACCTTTTCATTCATCTGGTTTTAAAAGTATAGGAACAAAGCCTGCCTTAAACAAATAGGGTTCCATTTGAACCACATGAGTCCACATGACTCTACAGAACTTATTAGAAGCAAGCTATTTATATCAATTTATGCATGCATGCTAAGAGTAGGAAGACTTTATCTTAGCTAATTCAGTATCAGTGGTAGGCATTATTAAGCCCATTATTTCACAGGTGAGACAGTGAACATCCAACAAGTTTGTCTTGAAGATTATTGAAGCGTTAAACATCTCTTCTCCTGCTTATCCAAGGACTACACCATTACAGAAAAATGAAGTTTGTTATTCAAGGCAGACAATTCCCCTGCACCTTCAGAGACTCCATACCTTTGAACTACCATTGTCTTCACAATTCCAAGAGAGCTCCTTTTTTACATCTGCTGACACAGTCTCATTTGCTAAGTTCATTCCTTTTAACCACCTTTAGCATGACTTTCGAAGCCATGAGGAATAAAGGTTTCGAGAAAACTTGCGATACAGCTGAATACCAATATATCTTGTAAATTTTCTGCTCATTCCATTTTATTACAGAAAGGCTGTGCTTCCCTTGTGTCATTTTATAATCCCTACAGGTATATTAAAACCTCTTTCCCCCATGTTCAATAAAAAATACAGAGATAGCAAGAAACAACTGAGCAGAATATCTAGCATGTTTTTAAAAGAGAGTTTGGTTCAACTACAGAATTTATTTTTTAATTTTTAATCTCAGTGATTTATCTAAATTCCGTTCTCACTTCTTTAATTTTTAGTAAGGTGCAAGTCCGAAAGTAACATTCAATTTAGTCAGCAAACCAAGCAGTTCTTTAGATATCCAGCTGAGTCAAGGACTACAGTCATGTTGACTAGAGTTATTTCACTACTCTACTGTTAGACATCCCAGCAGTTTGCCTCCAGAATAGGCTGCCTGGACATTACTGTTTCTAAGAGCATGACAGAATGAATTGTGCCCTGAATTCCAAGCAACATAGCAGGGGAAAGATATGACAGAACTATCAAATCTGATTTTGGCTTGAGGTTAAAACAAATTATTCTACCATATGCACTAAAAATATTAGCTTAAAAAATCAGCTGTGTTTCATTTCAAGGCTAAATTTATGCTGGAGCTTCAGGAAAACAGGATTTTATTCTATGTATTTCTGAGCTGTTTTGCAAAGAGTCTGCCCCTTGCACTGCCCTCCAAGTCATTCTGATGGAATCTCTCCCTTAGGAATTATAGGTTTATCCCTCTTAGCCTGAAATTCAGCAAAGAATAACATTTTAGGCTCAGCACTCCAGCACATCTTCTTGCTAGATTTTCAGTTGTCACTTTTATACTAGTTTCTGTATGTTCAGCAGCACTTGTACAGTTACTATTGCCCTTTCATCCTGCATTCATCAGGAGTTGAAGACTACAAGTATCTTGATCTTTGTAGCTGTGTATTAGGTCTCACTTCAGATAGGGACAATAGGCAGTGTCACCTGTCTGCAGAGTGAAAACCATAGGATGAGTTGTTGACAAGTTTTGTGCTACTGAAATGGAAAGGAGAGAAGCAGTATGGTTTCTACATTTTCTGGCACAGGCAGGCATTGACCTAGTCTGTCCATAATTTCTGTCACTCAAATAGATGCCTGAGGTTTCCTGGCAGATAAGAAATACACTCCAGTTCTTTCATCTTTCTTATGGTGTCTTTGTGCTGTTGTTGGAAAGGAATAATGTGTACAACATTTTCTGTAATGCATTAGTTTGTACTACTGTAGTCTGCCTACACATCTTTCCCCTTTTACAATCAACAGTTTAGAGATTGGGGGAAAGAAATTGTGCATTCAGCATCATGTAGTATGGAGTGAATTTTCTTTAACAATCCAAAATACAGGAGTGTGATTGTTTAGAAAGACTAAAAAGCCTTCATAAATAAAAATGGAAAATATAAAGACCACTGTTTAATTTGATAATAAGCATCAAATTAAAATTAGGAGGTAAGCAGGTGTTTTTCATAGTATATTATTTCTTTTGTAACTTAGTTTTTCACTATTCTTTGAAAATTCAGGAAGATTAAATGTCACATAAAATTAGAATTCAAACATATGAATAAAGGAATGCTGTGAGATAAAAGTGAAACTTATAAAAGACAGAGAAGCCTTGGCATATGAAAGAAAACCACTTCTTTCCTGGGAGATAGGCCACAGAAATAAGTATGTATCTAGCTGACATTTCTTTGTATCTTAGTCAAGCAGAATAAAGCTAAAATTATCTAACATGCCTATAGGCTGCCCTGTAGTAAGGCAAAGAAAATAGAAGAGATTATTTCATATGTGCATTTTCATTTGCTTCCTTTCTAAGATACAAAAGCAGCTCATTCTAGTTGCTGAAACCATTTGGTAAAATAAATCCTTTAAAAATAAAAGACATTTCCACCCAAATATTTTTCAGTCACTTCATGATGCAAGTGAATTACTTTTACTAGGGGCAAATACAGCTGCTTAGACTGATCTCAGAAAAAACTACATGAGCCAGCCAAAAATAAAAATGTCATTTTGGAAGAAAAGCTATACATGAATTCTCTTCTTAGACCTTTCTGTGCTGGAACAAAAGTATTGATATTGAAGGAAAGTGTCTAGTAATAGAAGAAATTATTTTTTAAAGCAGAGGCAAAACCTAAGATCTCTCTTTTACATTTAACTGTCAGTCTTTGCAATCTGGTGGTAAGATGAGTAAATTCATATTTGCACAATGTCCTAACCAACTTGGCACTCAGTGGCAACACCAGCTATGATCACCACTTTAAAGAAACATCTGTAAGCTCCTGCAAACACTGATTTTTAACCACGGTCTGATGGTCAGATCATTTACTCAGGATGTGAGAGGACTGTATTCTCAGTTTTGAAACCAAGTGTCTTCCACTTCCCCAGACAGGGCAATAACCACTAGGGTTATTGCTTTGATCCCTCTTCTTACATTGTCTCACTGTGCACCATAAAATGCAAGTCAGAGAGCCACACGAGAGTATGACACTGTGGCCTAGAAATTAGAGGTGCTTGGATGCATTCAGGCTCTCAGGATTATGTCAGCTCCTGCCTCAGGAGATTTGATGTGATGCCTGGGAAAATGCCAAATGCACCCATCCTCCTTTTCCCTTCTGTAGTTTTAAATAGAACTGGATACATTTTCTTAGCCAGAGACTCTGGAATTTTAATGTTTCTGCTCATCCTTTTCTATTTATTATAGATTGGTCAGATTTCACACTTTTTTTTTATCTAGTTACTCTCCTGCCCAGCATGTAGATATTTTTTGTAATGCTTCCAGTTTATCTATTTCCTTTCCTGTCCTTCCTCTACAGGGAAACTGGCTATGGAAGGTGAATTCCTGCTCTTGAGAGTCTAGGATCTTGGAACCTATGTCACTGTACCTATCTGCTTTGGATCTGTCCCAAATAATTTCAGGGAACTGCTGCCTTGATCTGGCTATCCTAACTGGTTATTCCATTATCAGACATGTAAGCATAGCCAGAGCTCCCACATGCTTCAAAACTTTCTGCCTCAGGCCACTTTCTTTTTTCAGTCTCTGTTTTTTTTGATGCCTGAAATTACAGGTGAAATGAATAGAGACAAGGTAATATAGGGAAAGCTTTATTACTTGTGACTTCCTTAAGAAACAAAATTTGATCCTTCTCTGCAAATAGAAGACTTTGAAGCATTCATTTGTATTTTTTTCAGATCTTCTTTTTTGAGCATTCTCTCTCTCTCTACTATATGAATGGGCAGCTGGGAATTTACTCCCACTGAATGGAATGATTAAAAACAAAACTTCAGTGAAAAATGTTCTGCTGCAAAATACAGTAGAACATCTACAGAGCTATTCAGCTAATGAATGTTGGTTCCCTGTGGTGCTGTTTAGGGGAAATGTGGTCTCCTGTGAGGTTTCTATAAAACAAAACAGATGCCTATTTTTTCAAGAATCTTCAATTG
The DNA here is from genome assembly GCF_047495875.1 of Pithys albifrons albifrons. Taxonomy (NCBI): domain Eukaryota; kingdom Metazoa; phylum Chordata; class Aves; order Passeriformes; family Thamnophilidae; genus Pithys; species Pithys albifrons. The sequence goes on from NC_092462.1 coordinate 38,550,421, forward strand.
TAGTCTGACCTGTCCTCACAATGGCTGAAAAAGAGGAAAAATGCAGCTGAGTTTTATGAAGTTGTTACAGCAAAAATTACAAAACTTTTTTAAACATTTTTTTTAAAATGTGACTTTTGCTTGTTCAGTCATACATTACGATGCTCCCTCTTTAAAGTATAATTGTATAAAGTAAATATACCTGACACCAGTATGTACTCTGATACAACTGCCTCATATTAACCTTTTTTTTTAGTCACCTTAATAATACAGGTGCTATACGCTATTACTAGGATCATCTGCTTGGGTTGAATATGGAGTTTTACTTAAAGCCTAGATATGTGTAATATTTTCCTAAATTCCTTGACATTTGCAGCAGATCTCTCAATTTTTGTCAAGAAAATTTCTGCTGTCAGATTCAGCCATTGTTCTTATTTTAAAAGCCTGCTTCATAAAGTTACCATCTGTCCATTGTAATAAAAGATAGATCTGGCTTTTATAATCACCCTGAATTTTTTTATCATAGTATACCACTATTCACGCAATGAACAGTTCTGACATACTGACTGATAATTACCTTCCCAAGATTCTACTTTGCTCTAGTAAAAGAAGAAGTCAAGAAATACTTTAATCAAATTACACGTGTTGTACTTCTCATCTGTAATACACTTCAAATAATCCAGTATGTTCACTCTACATGCAGAATTATTTTTAATATTTTGAAATATTTACAGTTAGTAGAATGATAAGTCTAGATCTTTTAGATGGATGTTTCTTAATCTGTTTTGCCTCTGTCATTAATTTTCACAAACTTCAGATTGATGGAATCTTTCAAAGGATGCTTTATTTTATTTTTGTTCTACGCATCATTAAGAGGACTTTTCTGCAAGAACTCTCTTTTAAAGTCCTCTCATTTTACGGGAAATGGAAATTCCCAAACACTTCATATCACAAGGAAAATGAAAAGTTAATGCTCGTCGTGCCTTCCTCCTCACACATCCTTTGTTAGCTCAGGTCATAACAACAGATAGAATAGTTGATTTATCCTTTTGTCTCTGTGTGTGTATGTGCCTTGAAACAGCATAGCTTCTTTACACTTTTTCATCCTCTCTTATGAAGTAAGACACCAAGGAAGATGATGGAGATGATAAGTACAATATATGACAGGTTAGAAAGTGCTAATTTTTTTCATATGAAATCACATAAATCACCTAATTAAGTTATTCTTATGTTTTCTTTATGCTCTTCCATATTATTAAATTATGGTGAAACCCTATATACAGAAATTTTATATAAACTGTCACTGAGCACTTAAGTTTAGTGTTAACTTCAGATTTTCACAAAGCTGTTGATTACCAGTACAATTAAGGATGAAAGGATCTCTTCCTCTGAAAATCATGTATAATTCACAAATTCTTTTGATAAAATAGAAGATGAATTTTGAAAATTTGCTCTCGTACCACTACAAAGGTTTTTTCTACCTCCTGCATAGTTGCAATCCCTGCAAAAGTATTTATACGATAATACATTACGCAAACTTACAGCTTTCCAGCTGCATTATACATGTTTGCACATCCATTGGAAAATTTTTGAGATCCATCGGACAGGACAGTATTAAAGTCAATCTGAAAGAACACAAAAACCCATTAAAAATATACCACCAAAATGCCATAGAACTGTGCAGGAAGAATGCATTAATACATTCGAACTAATTAGAAGCGGAGTAAATGTTTTCATTTGAAAGCTATCAAAAAGAATGTATATTAGCTGAACCCATTTAACTCACTCAGCCTAGTATGACAACATGGAAAAAAATAGTACAGACTTTCAGAAAAAAAAATTTTTCAGGATGGTTTCCTAACTTTATGAGAAGCCTAAAGGAGTGCAGCAAAAGAGTGCCTTTTTGTGCTACCAACAGAATTATTGTACTGTTCCAGTATTTCAAATCCTTGACATAAAATTTACCTCCAAATTTTCAAGAATTTTGTAATGTATGTCAACTGCAAATCATGATGGCAAAGGAAATTATGTGGTGGTGTCCAGAATAAGATGTTTAAATGTCACGAGAAAGATTTGAGGTAGCATTTTATGATACTGATGGTGGACTGAAATATGCCTGTATTTTTGAACTGCAGCTGTGTTTCACATTACTCCTGATATACTCTGTGAAATACTTGGCAACGTATGGGCAAATGAGGTATTTTTACATTTTACAAAAATACACTAATTTATTTTTGCAGTTATACTCAATGGAATGAGAAAGAAGTATGTAAGAGTTTAAGGCATGTTTTCCCCCACTGGGCATGTTTAGGTATCTCTTCATCATTCATGGCTATGACTGTACCTTCATGAACCAGTTCGGTGGATAGAATGTCCTAAAAAACCTGAGGAGCTTGAATTCAGGTACTTACACATAAGGCTTTTCTAGCACGTTAATGCTGTAATCTTCATCTCTTAAACCCACTCCTCCATTTTTGTCATTGGGTCTAAAGGGAAGTGGACAGTAGGCAGCAAGACTGGCTGTGTATTTCTTTTACCTAGTTGTTGTTTTTTTTTTTTTATGCCCAAACCTTCTTGATTTGTTATAGCTGTAATTTCTGTTTAGCCTGCAAGTGACAAAGCTGCTAGAGGGTGGGTGGGACTGGGGGGAAGACTGAGGAGGAAAATCAGAACCAGGCCCTATTACCATGCTATTAAAAATAGGTCCAAATGCAAAATCTAACAAGTAGGCTGGTAATGCAGCAAGTCATTTCAGAGAAGAGGCATCCAGACTTTGTGCTTCAGTAAATATTTTAGTATTTTATATTAAGAATTCATTAAATCAGGCACTGTAACCTTCCATTATTTGCTTGTCTGAATTGTTCCAATGGAATTAGGGAAGAAGGAGACATTAGGGAATGAAAGAAAAAAGCAAATTTAGAATACTTTTTTCCTGTTTTTTTTTTCTTTTAATGTCAGCACATTAGCAATAGCATATCTCTATTCATCAAAAACTTAACTGACCGAAATGCGCATAACTAAATTAGATGCCAATAATATGATTTTAAATTTGTTTCAGAAATTGTAATAGTTTTTAATTAAATCATGACAACATAAACTTTCTGCCTTCAAAGAAACAGAGGCAATCTCTGATATCTGCTTTCATCACAGTCAATGTTTGCATTTATAATTTAATATTATAATATTTCTCATGTTTGGCTTCTTTTCCCCCATTTCACATGGCCACAAACTTGGTCTGAATCCACTGAAGTTGCAATCCAAACTTTCTTAATTTGAGTGGTGGGGTCTATGCTCTGTGTTGTATGTACCCAGAAGGATTAGGTACAAAGGGGAGGAGTTACTTGATTAGAGTGGAACAGCTGTCAGTGCCTCTTGGGGTGACAGGCATTCTGGATCTAATTGATTTAGATCTCCTTGAATCCAGAGAAGGAAACCTTTTAACTGTTTCTAGTGATAGAATACATATTGTGACACTGAAGACTCAGTATGTTCCCAGCATAGCAGAATAACCTCCTTTTTGATATGAAATGCTCACAAGAATTTTCATCCAATCCTTTCTAGCCATGTCAGCTTGAGAAGGTGCTGCCCACTTGCATTAGAAGGGGGGACGAATGAAACTCTGTTGCTGTTGGTACTTCCATGCCAATCACAAATGTTTCCTTCTTCTCTAGTATACAAACTCTTTTACAGATTCCCGATGTCTCTTCAAAGAGTCTAATTACCCATTCAGTGTCATAAAAGCAAGCAAAGCAAAGCAATAAGTAGGCAATAGTATATTAATTACAAAAAGTGTAACATTTTGCACTGCTTCAATGCAAAATATATCTCATGTCTGATGAGGCTTTAACATAATTATATCCAATGTATTTCTCCTTAGATTGGATTTTTGAAGACAGTGGTAAAATGCCTACTGATGTCTGTATCTGAATTAATAAAAGTGGCGAGAAAAAAATGAGGATAACTACATTTTGTTAATACTTGTGATTGCTGCTTATAGCTTCTTAAACCTTTTCAAAAGTTAACTTTGTACTTTTCTCTCTAATTTCAACACATGACTAATCTTTAAATGTCATACTTCCTCAAAAAGATCATGTTTCTATTTGAAGTGCAACTGCAATATCCAAAAAGGTGAAAGAGAAATAATATTGGATTGCCATGACATTGGAAGCTACAGATTGTGAAACTCATACATAGGCCAAGGCAGATTATAATATTAGAGTATTGTTTACTCTGTGCAGTTTCCTAGTTTCTCTAGGCTCAATACTTCTATGTTAAAAAAAGAAAGATACTTTTCTTATTATTTTTACTATGTGCAAGCCTTAAGAAGGATCATTTTCTATTTTAATATTAACAATGAACAGTAATGTGGACAAAGTTCTGTATTCAGAACTCACAGATGATAGTTCTGCATGACTAGCAACTGAATATATCTTTTAGCAATTCTTAGATATAATTTTGAGATTCTATCTGAAAAAATCATTTCATTAGAGACTCACCTGATGGAATAAAGTACATTTCCATTTTTGAAAATCCGTAACAATTTATTATCTGTTGTAACTTCATGAAAGTTCGCACCTTTTTCATTAGCAAAGAACAAATCAGGTTTCCAAATTGAATCCAACATGGATGGATCTAAATCTAAAGAGTCATCTGGATATTCACTGTATGCAAGACGTGGATCATTCCAATTCTGACGGAGAAAGATGTTCACTCGGTAATCCTGAATGAAAGAGAAAACAAGCCAAGCTTTATCAAGCATAGGGATTTTGCTTTTATTTCATTTCTTAGCCATGTAATCCCCTGTCCATCTGTGAATGACAAAAGAATTACTTAGCTGAGTGCCACAATGATATCTATTTATATTAGTGGGGACACAATGGATAAGAATAAAGATGCATTTCAGGACAATTGAAAAAAAATCCCAGGATAAGGAAATCTGAACTCCATGGACAATTCATATAACTCCATATAGCTCTACCCTTACCACAACTTTGCCTTGAAATGACAATGAGAAGCATAAAAAGAGCTCTATGGAGTCATATTTTGCTGCCCAATTCCTGGCAGGAGCATTCCCACTTCCCTCTCTGTCTGTGAGAATCTGTCCCACTGTAATGGAAGTCAAAACAATTTCTTTTTTTTTCCTATATAATCTAATTAGACTCACCACTTAGGCTTTCTGTGCCTCAATTCTTTACTGAAAATTGTGTGAGCAATAACTTGCCATGCAGCAGCCTGAGGAGGACACATATTCCTCCTCTGTTCCAATGTGATGGACATCATATAAAGCTTTATGAAAAATTAGCTTCATTACAAGTGGAGTCATCCTAACTTCTACAGACAGTCTTGTCTTAATCAGGGTGCATTTCCAGAAAAAAATGAAAGGAGTGCTTTAAAGTTCTTGAATTAATTTTGGAGCTGTATAAGCTTTCTGTCAGTGACATTGTATTTATGGCTGCACACTTTCTTAAAATTTTACTACTCTGAGAAAAATATTTATTTTTAAATGAAAGTGATTGTCAGCATCTTACTACCTTGTATTTAGAATTAAGACTGAGCACAAGGGCATAAGAACTATACTTTTATTTGTCATAATAGGATCGTCTTCATAATTTGAACTGCATTAATGAAAAAGATAAAGTAGAAACAAAGACATATTAGCTACAAAGGGGAAAGAGGAACTGATTGTCAAACCTCACATGACATTTCTGAATGTGACAAAAGTAAAAACATCACTTATCATTAAAAAAGGTGATGAAAAATAATTTTAACCACAAAACTTTTTAGAATAGGAAAAGAAGTGAGCAATACAATTTGGCCAATAACTATGGGTACTAGTAATTATAGGTTAGAATAGCTAGTTAGAACCCATTGGTCTAGAATTCCAGTGTTGTACCGATATTGCTCTTAGGAGACTTGAAACATGCAGACATGTAGTTGTGAGGATCATGTCAACAGACATAATAAGGGACAACAGGAACCTCAATATGCAACATTTACTCCTGAGAAACAGTTTTCCATATACAGTATCCTGCTATTTTTGTCAATTTAATTTACTCAGCTTGAATAAGAGTAGCCAAATAGGCAAAAACATGCTTGCCAAGCATTTGTTACTGATAATGAGAAAACACTGCACATTGTATAGAGAAATTCCCACTAGAGGATTTTACATTTGTGTAACCTTATACATTTTCAAGACAAAGAAAGTAAGTGAAAACTACACCTGAAGAATGAAATTGTTCAAATTTCTATTTTCAGCAGAGAGGAGAAAGGCTCTCTGTTCAAATGAAAACATTGAACATGTAATGCCAAGTGGAAAAACATAGCATTTGGGGTTTAAAAAAAATTTTAATTTGTTCAACACATACACCCCAATCCTCATCAGGAAAGGACTGAAAGACATTTCCTTTCTTTTTCATCATGGGTAGTGACAGCCTCAAGAGTCATAAAAAGTTCTTAGGAGAAGCTGCTAGCATTTTCCCATGATTAGCACCATGGCATGATGAAAACATAGCCACAGATTTGTACTTTACCAATGTAGAAAGAAGCTTCTGTTTTTGGTTTTTCTAAATGTCCTGGGTTGAGCTGGCAAAACGCCAACTGTCCAGGACAGAGAAAAAGTGTTCCTCCCCCCCCAACCAGCCAAGGGAAGAGAAGAGGGAGAGAGGGAAAAAAAACTTTCAAAACCAGGTTTATGCTGAAACTAACTACATGTGTTTATACAGAGAAGAGAAAACTAAGAGAGAACTACAATATAACACACACTTACACAAGTTATGCATATATAACAAGGAATAATTTCCCACTTTCCAATTAATACAAAGCCCATTACTCTAAATTCATAAGCACTCCAAAAGACATTCAGCAAGAAAGAGAAAGTATAACAACGAAATATTTCTACTTCCCTGAATGCAAACAAAATGCATGCAGAGGCAACAGGAGCAGGGCCTGGCATAGTAGAGGAGCTGCTAGATGTCCTCCTCTTAGTGCAGCCATGATGGAACTGACCAAGCCACTCCCACACACTGGATTTACACCCTTTGAGATGTAGTATGGTATGGAATACAAGATTATTGGCTGGAAGAAGTCAGCTGTTAGCTAGCTCAGCCCAGCTTAAATCAGCTGACAATCTTAGGCCTAGCTGAACTTTAAAACCTAAGTTTAGGCCCACCTGGCTAAACCCATAACACTAAAGTAAGCCAAAATTCTTAGACAAGCTTATGCCTCAGTGTTCATAGAACTGAATTTCTGGTGTCTTCTAAAGAGGATGTAATAACTGCTGAAATCCCCCTGTTTCTTTGCATGATATCCCTAATACCATGTAGTACCAATTTGCTTTCTGGATTCCTGTATGAAATCAAAAAGACAGGAAGAAGCTGGTTGTGGGAGCAGTGATGGTTCTATTGCCTTTCTCAGCATGGGGAATCCTTGTGCTGAAGGAAATATTTGCTCTAAACCTGGGGCACTGGGTGGGAGCACTGCAGCTCTTGGGACTTTATCTGCACTTCAGCCCAATCCAAGTTTGTATAACCTTAGCTATGTCTATTTACTTTACTTTTCTCAATAGAATATGAAAAGTTTGTGAATGTTATTACTTGTAATCCTCTGTGTAAGACAGGTGAAAAATGCATAGCAGAAAGTTGAAATGAAAAAGGAAAATGGAGATAGATAAATGATAGACTCTTTTCAAGGTTATGTTAAGTTATTCTGTATGTCAGATTGAGTAAAGTTTATTGGTTTAAATTGTTTTCAGCTTTTAAGATGAAAAAAATCCTTGTTAAATTTCTCATTGAAGCTATTTTTCATTGTTCCTTGAAAAGTCTGACTTAAATTGTCTCTCATTATTCATTAAAAAAATCCTCATCTATCAAAAGGAAAGATATAAATTTGACTGGTATTTTATGAAGGACAAGTATTCATCATCTCAGTTTAGAAATAGACATTACGAGCACAAGTATTAATTGCTTTAATCAACTAGGGTTGTTTGATGCAACCACAGACACAAGAATCAAATTGCCTGAATTATTCTTTTTTATCCTGCAAGAGGCTTACTATTCCCATGTGGCATTTACCCAAAAGGGTGACTCATAATTCAAATAACTGTGATAAGGAGGTTCCCTGAGGGGAGAGAGAAATAATCTTTTAAGGTGTGGTGACTTCCACAGCCTTGTCTGTAACCTCAAGGCTGGCATTGTCTGAGCAGCTGCTGTACCCTGGTTCTGCAGAACGAGACTGCTTCATGGGTCTGCACTTGCTTCACCTTACTTCAAAATCCTTTAGCCATAGGGGGAACTTTCTTAGAGGTTCAGGATACTTCTTATCTGCTTCATAAGGTTCAATAAAATAAAAATTGGAGATCAGGTAATTGGTCTTTGCTGCCAATGCTGAGGCTGAAGACATTATGGTCTCCAGTACTAACATTTTGATTAGCAATCTGTAAATTCTTATGGTGAAGCCTCATCTCTAGTCATGCCTGTTTGAAAGAATATGTAGAAGAAAGTGCAGAAAAGGATGATACAGGACTGGACAGGATAGTCAGTTCTGTGAGAGCAGACAGGAAAAGTTGGATTTCTTTAAACTGATACTGCAAAGGACTTCTATTAATACTTAATTGATGCCTGCCATCTGTAAATATTTTTATTTTTTATCACATCTTTGCACTCTTACTGGAGTACTGTGTACAGTTCTGGTGTTCCCAGCATAAGGACACAGAATTGTCAGAGCAAGTCCAGAAGAGGGCCATAAGGTTGATGAGAGGACTGGAGCACCTCTACTATGAAGACAAGCTGAGAAAGTTGAGACTGTTTGGACTGAAGAACAGAAGGTTGCGTGGACACTTCATAGCAACCTTCCAGTGTCTGAGAAGGGCCTATAGGGAAGCCAGAGATGGACTCTTTGTCAGGAACTGTAGTGATAGGACAAGGAATAATGGGTAAAAATTGAGAGAGGAGAAATTTAGGTGAGATATTAGGAAGAAATTTTTTACTGTGAGTGTGGTGAGACACTGTAACAGGTTGCCCAGGGAGGTTGTGGATGTCCCACCCCTGGAAGTGTTCAGAGCCAGGCTGGATAAGGTCTTGAATAACCTGGTCTAGTGGAGGAGTCCCTGCCCATTGCAGGAGGGCTGGGACTAGATGATCTTTAAGGTCCATTCCAAACCCTTAACATTCTATGATTCTATGACTGTAAGTCTGAACTGCAGCTAGGATAGTGCCTGTATCTGTGCTGTATGGCAGTTCAGCTGATGACTGCAAACCAATTGAAACAAGCTCTATGATCCACCATGAACTGTAACTCCTTAATCTGTCACGATTTACCATAGCAGCTAAAGAGAAATTAACTGTGATTTAATTAGTACATCAAAACTGTGTCAGAGTATCGAGATTTGACTAATGCCAAACGTCTCTGAGAAATGCTTTTCTGTATGAAGAGCTGTAGGGCATTTACTACAACAAACAATGTAGATATGTTCTTGATTATGTTCTCTTTATTGCAAAACATTCAAAATCATTGAATTCCACAATGTGCTAGAATATCTACTTATTTTCCATAGGTCTTAGGATGAAAACATTGCAAATGGACAGGTTTAGTTAATTTTAGTGTTATTTTGTTGAGTTTATTATCAGTATCAATACCGGATTTCAGTTTCTGTGCTCAAAAATAATAATCAAAAGTCAAAGTTAGTTAATATCTATGAAGTTTATTCTTAAACAAAATAAGTAAACATGGTACTGACCTACTGCATAATGATGTTTGTCACAGCTCCAACTGCATGTGCTAGACTACTTATTAGTTAAAGACTCAATATACTACTTCCATATTTAATGGAAGCTGTGTATTTCCAACTCCTAATGCATTACACTAAAATCACATTTTGTAACTTGTTCAGTGTAATTGCTTTTTTAAGCTTTAGCTCAGGGGCTTTTAAAATGTTTGCACTTTCAAGCAGTAGTATAAGGGATTAGATGCAAATGGACATGACAATTACATGAACAAACAACATGCACTAAGCCTCGGTCTTCATTGGTCCTTTTCATGGTCTCAGTTGACAGAAGATTAGGGGTTTCTTCTGCAAACAAATGATGTGTCCCTGAAGAAGCTTTTGTTCTAACAGCAGAAGACACTTCTTGCTAAGTGAAAAAATAAGTTTTTCTGAGATTATCCATTTGTTCACATGATTTTTTGCTCCCATATATTCCATGTTGTTATTAATGCATTTTATGTATTAGCACTTAGACTATGACAAGTTTTAATGAGTAACTGAATGGGTTAATAGAAATATTTACTGAAAACCTGTTTCACCTCCTCAGGGAAATACAGCCAAATTAGATCAAATACAATTTTGGGAATTCCATATTAATTTTCACTGCTGCCTTCCTTGTGTTGGTAGGCAAATATGACATTGTCTAGAATAGGGTAAGTAATGTAAAATAAAGGGTAAAACCAAAATAGCTCAAGTCCAGAAGCAGAGCCTGATAACTCCATCAGTTTAAACTGATAAAATTGGCTATGAAAAGGAATATATCTCTAATTTTAAACAAACTTGATCAGATGCAAGTTGACTTTATTGATATGCATGAAATGCACAGAGAGGCTTATCAGGAGAATCATGTTGTTTTAGAGGTTTTACAAGTATGCCATGGCAATACATAAAAGTTAATGTGGATTTGAGGAGAAAGGGAACAATTTTGCTAGACAAAAACATCATCTAGTGACATTTGAAAAGCCCCGAGATAATCTACCTTTTGGCTGCTGGTTCAAAAAGATGCACATCTCCTGCAATCCTAGAAAACCAGGGACTCTAAGGGATTATTAAGGTCTCACTAAATACACTTGGACAACTAAATAAAACAGATACAAATTCCATTCAGTATCTGTTTGTTCAACCTGCTCCTTTCATGAAGAAATTAACTTTGTGAACCAGTGCATATGGGTACAGATGAGTAACAAGGGAGAAAGAAGAAATTCCAAGTTGATGGGCTTCCACTAAGTCCATGATGAAGCCGGTGGAAGTACAGGTTACTCATTGAAAAGACAATTCTTACTTTGATAGCTCTCAAGTACTGTGGGTCGTAATACTACAGTAATACCAGAACAGTAGTCACAGGCACAAATCAAATATTTTCACTACATTTTGCTAAGCTAGGAAACAGCCTTGTTACCCTGTAAGGTCTAGTATAAACATTTAAAAATAGAAGTAAAACTATCAAAATTAATAATTAATCAATGTAAAGTAAAAATATATACTTTGAAAACTGTTGTTATACACGTATGTTGTGTATATTATATAATTTTATCAAGACATGCGAATTATTTGCTTTATATATTCAGTTTTCTGAAGTTGTAGAGTAGCCAGGTCCATAACATTCACAAAAATAAGGAAAAATATATTGCAAGCAAAGGAACTAATAATGAATGACTAGAAACATCAAATTTTCAATATTCTAGCCCTTCATACCTACCAGTAGTTAAACCCTTATTCGATTTAAATCTTTTATAAGAAGATAGAGGAACTTAAAGAAGATTGTGAGAGATCCTGCATATTGTAGCTCACAATGTTTGTAGATGGAAAGCAGACTAGAAATCTTCTTTAACTAATCCTGTTATGCCAATAAATTAGCTTTCATATGTTCCCATACATTTACATTCTGGAAATCCATTAATTTGTAAAAGAAATCTAGTGACTGAAAGATCCGGCAATGTAAAGGCTGCTTATTTTTTAAAGCAAGGGGATAAATTCAGATTTGACAGAAGTGCTTTGGAAGATTATTGTTTTATTAAAAACAGGTAAAGAAGAAATAGTGAATACCTGCTTTTTCTTGAATATGTGTGTTCAATATATTTATTTTTAATTCATCTTCAATATCCTCATGATTTTTTATAATGTTTTAGGTCAGTATCTGTTCACACTGTCTTAGTTTCTCACAAGAAATTCCTTGAGAAGGCAGCTGCCTCTTTTGAGTGTTTTTTTTCTGGGAAAGAAAGATATGGGATTAAATTTAGTTCTAGACAAAATGTAGATTTTAAGCCCTGAGGCCTGCCAGTAGAGATCTTTCTAAACTGTGGAGAAGTCTGCATCTTATTTGAGCTGAGTTAGAGTTAAGTTTACTTCACAGTGCCTAGTGTGGGACTATGTTTTGATTTGTGCTGAACACATGGTTGGTAGTATAGAGGTGATTTTTGTTATTGCTGAGCAGTCCCTCCACAGAGCCAAGGCTTTTTCTGCTTTCCACACTGCCACACTGATGAGGAGACTCTGGTTGTATGGAAGATTGGGAAGAGAGAGCCGGGACAGCCACCACCCATTAAGCAAAGGGACACTCTATACCGTATAGTGTCATGCTCAGTATATCTTGGGCCAGGGTGGCAGGGGGAAAGAAGGAAGGGAGGCATTTGGAGTGATGATGTCTTCCCAAGTAACTGTTTGATAGAGCCCAGCTTTCCTGGGAATGGCTGAACACCTACCTGCCTATGGGAAGTAGTGAATTAATTCCTTGTTTTGATTTGCTTTCACGTGCAGCTTTTGCTTTCCCCATTAAACTGTCTATCTCAACCCACAAGTTTTCTAGCTTTAACCCTTTCAATTCTCTCTCTGATCCCACTGGTAGTGAAGTGAGCGAGTGGGTGTACGGTACTTGTTTCCTGGCTGGGGTTAAATCTTGACAAGAGGCGTTTTTGTAGGCTTTACAGTGCAAAAAGGCCTTGGATGAAGTTGGTGAGAAACTCAAAGTCTCTGCAAGTTGGAGCACAAGATGCAGAGGCTCAGAGAAGCCTGTGAGCTGGGATTACCTGCAATTTGGAGAGTGAGAGGAAGGTGACAATCTGTAGATCTCTTTTTAGAGATCCCTATCTGGTGAATCGAAATGGCAGGGTTCTGCTTCCTGGGTAAGGTAGCTAACTAGCTGAGGGGACAAAGGGAAATACTTGGGAGTGAAAGAAGACCCAGAACCCAATTTCTGTGCTGTGGGCTGCTGCTGCTGAGGTCCATGTAATAAGTGAGATTTTGTCATAAGGGTTATTTTGTGCTGAAGAAACAAAACTGTCTGAGAGATGCTGAGGTTTATTATAGTGTAAGTTGGTATTAGAATCAAGAAGGATTTAGGAAAAGAAAAAAAAATAGAGGTCTGGCCCCACTGTTATAATGGCAGTAATGACACAGGAAGGGGCATGTCAGTAAAAAATGTTTATCAGAACACACCTTGCTGTGATCATATTAACTTTTAAAGAAAATTAAAGCCTGATTCACAGTCTCATAATACTTCTTGTTCTACCAGCCATTGATGACTACAATTGATAGGATGCTGTGTATTCTTTATGGAAAAGGAAAAAGACTGTGTAAAAACAGATATTTACAAGGTTCTTTGATAAATTGTATAATTTTATGGTTTAATTTTGAAGTATTATAAAATGTTTTCTTTTTTCTTTTTTTAATATATGATTTGGGATATATCTTTGTACTATGGCTTTGTGTACTGGCTTTCTGTGTCAGATTTGGAAGCAGTGGGAACTGTAGAGGTGGCTTCTCTGAGAAGCTACCAGAAGCTTCCTACAGGTCTGTAGAGCCAAGGCCAGCTGGCTCCAGGGCAAACCTTCCACTGACCAAGACCAAGCCAATCAGGAATCAAAGTAACATCTCTGTGATAACATTTTTAAGAAGGAATAAAACAAAACGCTATTGGGCAGATGAAATTGCCTCCAGACAAGAGCAATGCAGACACCAAGGTCAGTGGACAAAAAGGAGGAGGAGGTGCTTCAGACACTGGAGCTGAGGTTCTCTGCAGCCTGTGATGCAGACTATAGTGAGACAGGCTGGCCCCTCAGCCCATGAAGTCCACAGGGGTGCAGAGATCCACCTGCAGTCCATGGAGGAGTCCATGCTAGAGCAAGTGGATGCCCGAAGCAGGCTCTGTCCCCATGAGAGGACCATGCTGGGGCAATCTGTCAGGGAAAGAGGAGCCCAAGCAGAGGCAAGTTTTCCTGGTGGGAGTGGTGGCCCTGTGGGACATCCACGCCAGAGTAGCCTGTGCCTGAAAGACTTCACCCTTTGGAAAAATGACCCACATTCAGCAATTTGTGAAGAACTGTCTCCTGTGGGAGGGACCCCATTCTGGAGCAGGGCAAGGACGTCTCTCTCTGAGCAGCAGCAGAAACTGCGATGAACTGACCATAACCCCTATTCCTCATCTCCCTGCACTGCTAGTGGGGAGGAAGTAGAACTTGGGAAGGAGAGAGGGGTGGGAGGAAAGGTGTTTTTAAGATTTATTTTACTCGCCATTATCCTGCTCTGATTCTGTTAGTAATAATTTCAATTAATATCCCCACTTCAAGTCTATTTTGCCCATGGCAATAATTGGTGACTTATCTCTCCCTGTTCTTATCTCAACTCATGAACCCTTCATTGCATTTTCTCTCCTCTGTTCTGTTGCAGAAGGGAAAAACAGAGTGGCTTTGGTGGGTACCTGGCATCCAGTCAGAGTCAACACACTAGAGTCTTTTCAGATAAGGCAGTTTACTAAAGCAAAAGCAAAAGTTTGCACGCACATAAGCAAAGAGGAAAATAACAAGGTGTATGGATCCTCTACTCATTAGCAAGTGGTGTTCAGCTATTTCCTGGGAAGCAGGGCTTCAGCACACCTAGCAGTTTCTGCAGAAGGCGAACATTGTAAATGATGAGTGGTCTCTACTTCCTTCTCCTTTCCTTAGCTTTTATATGGTCTTTTCTTAATTCTAGTTCATTCAACAGTTATTCTAAAATTGACTGTAGCTTTTGTTTCTGTAAACAGTGTTAGTAAATTGAAGAATCATGCAAAACTGAGACTGGTTGTACTCTTACAGCAATACATGGGGATTTATGGACTTGACTGCTATTAGAGTTAATGGGAGTTATAGACAAAATCTGCATACATCATGATGAGATTAATTTCCATTGCTTAAATACATATCATGAGACAGCTATACTATTTTAAAAAGTATTACTTTTGGCCTAGTCCTTTGATTTTATATTATTTTTATAATGCCTTTACACTGGTATCTGTGTTCTTATAATTTTAGGAAATATCACTAGTGTTATATAATCTCAAAGGAGTTAATCTTCTTGTATGATTGTAAGAAAATATGAAACTTTATAAACAGCATACTTCATATAATGTGAACAGAGCCATGCAGTGGTGCCATAATCTTATTTCCACAGATCCTCAGATTTTCTACAATAGTGACTGAGTAGCAGTCAGATTGCAAATCAATTATCTTCACAGCTTTTTCTGGATAATGCTGTAATTGCTGTATCAGGAAAAAGATTTTTAGGAACAGCCTATCTGATAGCTGCTCTTCAAGCAAGGTGAAAAGATTAATACAAAAACATGAAAGTATGTAAGCAAATACTGGAAGGGATGGAAGTAATACCATGGGCTTTCATAGTGGAGTGCTATACAAATCATAATTTTCCCTTTAAGAAAAAGAGCAGTCAGAGAAAGAAGAACCAAGGTAAGCAAGCATAGGGAAGTGGAAATAAGAGGTGTGAACTGTTCCTCAGCTTTTCTGGGAGATTGGATGGCTGTAGGTAAACCAAGGATGTAAAAGGGAAGACCTCATTGCAGTCTACAACTTCCTCATGAGGGGAAGAGGAGGGGCAGGCACTGATCTCTTTGCTGTGGTGACCAGTGACAGGACCCGAGGAAATGGCCTGAAGCTGTGTCAGGGGAAGATTAAGTTGGTTCTTCACCCAGAGGGTGATTTGGCACTGAACAGGCTCCCCAGGGAAGTGGTCACAGCAGCAAGCCTGCCAAAGTTCAAAAAGCGTTTGGACAATACTCTCAGGCACATGGTGTTACTCTTGGAGATGGTCCTGTGCAGGGTCAGGAGTTGGACTCGATGATCCTTGTGGGTCCCTTCCAAACTCAGCATGTTCTATGTTTCTGTGATTCTGTGTAAATTGGACTAAAGGTAATGTCTCCTTTGGAATAAGAAGATAAAGATTCTGGAAGAACCATTTGAGTTTTAGGTGGCATT
Organism: Pithys albifrons albifrons; assembly: GCF_047495875.1. Taxonomy (NCBI): domain Eukaryota; kingdom Metazoa; phylum Chordata; class Aves; order Passeriformes; family Thamnophilidae; genus Pithys; species Pithys albifrons. The sequence goes on from NC_092462.1 coordinate 38,566,405, forward strand.
AGAACAGGTGATGAATAGTATTATATATCAAAACTGCCTGCAGGAGCAAGGGCTTGTGCTGATGGTGCAGGAGGTCACTTCAGGTCTTCTGTTGATAATAGTTGCAGTAAGTGGCTATGAAGAAATGGAAAGCTTTGTGTCTATAAACTGAGACGTTCATCTTTCTGTGTTGTACAAACTGCTTTGTAAAATCTTTAACAATGCTTGTTAAAATGGATCAGAGAGAATGATAAAATTATTAGCTCTAGTATGTCTGCAGGAGCTGATTATAGCATCTGTCCTGTAAAATTTATCTGTTTTACATAGAACAGAACAACTACTTGTGGGCTTAGAGTACTAAGGCAACTGTAGGCCTGAATTCAGTCTTTTCTTCAAATGAGGTAAAAAATATTTGAAGCTAGATTTCCCTTGATGTAAGCAAAAATTTGTGAAAATATCTCCCATCATACAAGCGGTAAGACTACTACTGCTACCTGTACCTTAGACTTAAGAAAAAATCTCTGACTAATGTGTTTTAAAACATTTTCAAAACTTGCTTATATCTTAAGTTGATATAGGTAGTTGTATAGCTGATATGACATTTCTCCCAGGATCACGAAGTCAAAGCAGAAGATACCGTACACATCTGGCAGTAGCTGAAGAGAGCTTGAATGAGAGGATACAGCCATTCAGCTTTCACTAGGCCTGGGGTATCGGAATATTTTCCATGTTTTATATGACAGCTGGGACTATAAACTATTGGTTGTGTTTCAGGAAGAATCTTGGAGATTTTACTCAATATTTAACATTTAGTTGTTGCTGTTGTTCATCAAGGAAAAACATTTGTTTGTGGATTTATGTATTGGCACAGAATACCAAAGTGTTTAAGCTTCATGCCTTAGTCTTTTGTGAAACTGAATGACAAAACAAAACAAAACAAAACAAAACAATAAAATTCAGAAAGGGAAGACTATCAGTATTTGCTTTTTTAAAAATTGCAGTTCAATAAATTTAATCTGTAGGTATGAAACTGCACCTTCTGGCATCACAACAATATGACCAGCAAAGAGCATTGCATCTTCAAAATGAGAAAACCTCTTGTCAGTCACTTGAAGCTTTTCTGCATGAGCTCAGAGTGCCTGTTGTCTGCATATCCCATAGTCTAGAAACACTGGTCTTTCCTGTTGGATTAAAGAAGAATTGAAACTTCCTTTATGAAAGGAAATTATTTCATGTAATCAACATCTCTAGACTAATTGCAAAGTTGCAGTTTAGAATAAGTGACACTGCAATGATGAAAAACTGCTAGGCAAAGTTTTGGACATCTTTGAGAGCTTTAGATGAAAGGACTGTCACAGAGGATCTCACTCAGTTGTTAATGTGTGTTTGCAGCATTCCCTGGCAGGCTTTGTTTGCTGCTCCTTCGGCTATCAGCAGGTGACTCAGAGGGGAGTTGGAGGCGGGGCTTGCTCGTTAGCAGGAGAGTGAGAAGGCTTTAAGAACATCTCTAGGGAGCGCAAGCGACCCGGAGCGCGGCGAACAGGAGCGGGCAAACAGGGGCGTGGCACGTCTGTGAGGGCGTGGCACGGCAGTTTGCACGGCAGTTCGCACAGGCAGGGCAAACAGGCAGGGCAGAAGCCTAGGTATTTCTGCAGCTTTTTTTTTTTTTTTTTTTTTTTTTTTTTCTCTCCTCTGTTCATTTGTTTCTTTGTCTCTTTCTACCTTTCCCCCCAGCTTAAGGCAGTCATGCCTCCCAGAAAAATGAAAGCTGTTGCTCCTGTCACCAGTAGAGGGGTGTCAATACAGACAGAACCCTCTAAAAAGGATGCAGCCACTCAGGCCTCCGGCTGCATAGACTGTCTGAGCCTGGACCTACTACCAGAGGACAGTATGAGAAGTGCCTGCATACGATGTGAGCAGGTGAACGATTTGCTGGGTCTGGTGGCAGAGCTAAAGGAAGAGGTTGATAGGCTCAGAAACATAAGGGAGAGTGAAAGGGAAATTGACTGGTGGAGTCACACCCTTTCCACCCCTAAGGAAGCCCAGCAGGAGGTGGTGAAGCCCAGCCCCTCCTGCCATCAGGCAGACGGAACAAACCATAGGGTTGGGGATGAATGGAAACAGGTGCCTGGTCAGAGAGGCAAAAACACCCCCTCTCGACCCCTTTCACCTGCCAGGGTGCCCTTAAAAAACAGGTATATGGCCCTGGACTCGGGCAGTCTGTTGGAGGACAGTCAGGAGGAGGATCTATCTACAAGATCTTCTGGTTACCCCCAGCCTACCGGACGGGTTACGACTACAGGTAAGAGAAAAAAGAGAAGGGTTGTTGTAATAGGTGACTCCCTTCTGAGAGGAACTGAGGGCCCTATATGTCGGCCAGACCCGTCCCACAGGGAAGTTTGCTGCCTTCCTGGGGCCAGGGTGAGGGATATTACCAAAAAACTTCCTAAACTTATCCAACCCTCAGACTATTACCCACTGTTGGTTGTCCAGGTTGGAAGTGATGACATTAATAAAAGGAGTACCAGAGTAATTAAAAAAGATTTCAAGGCACTGACCCGATCTCTTCAGGGGACAGGAGCACAGGTAGTAATTGCCTCAGTTCCTGTGCTAGCTGGGATGAATGAGGAGAGGTTTAGGAAAGCCCAGCTTACCAACAGGTGGCTTAGGGGATGGTGCTATCGTCAAAATTTTGGGTTTTTTGATCATGGCGCGAACTCCGTGTTGCCCAGTCTCATCAAAGCAGATGGGCTTCATTTATCTAGGGAGGGCAAAAGAACTGTAGCCCATAAGTTGGCAGGGTTAGTTAGGAGGGCTTTAAACTAGGTTTGAAGGGGGAAGGGACGGCAACTGGGCTCTCCAGAGACAGGCCTAAGAGCATAGAGCCTGAGTTGAGAATGAAATCAATGGCCCAGCTGAAGTGCATGTACACCAATGCACGCAGTATGGGAAACAAACAAGAGGAGCTGGAAGCCATAGTGCAGCAGGAAAACTATGACATAGTTGCTGTCACAGAAACGTGGTGGGATGAATCACATGACTGGAGTGCTGCTATGGGGGGCTACAAGCTCTTCAGAAAAGACAGGCAGGGAAGGAGAGGTGGAGGGGTGGCTTTATATGTTAGAGAGTCTCTTGACTCTGTTGAAGTTGAGGTCAGCAGTGACAAGGTTGAGTGCCTGTGGGCCAGAATCAGGGGCAAGGCCAACAAGGCTGACACCCTTGTGGGTGTCTGTTACAGACCACCCAACCAGGAAGATGAAGGGGATGAATTATTCTACAAGCAGCTGGCAGATGTCTCAAAATCTCCAGCCCTTGTTCTTGTGGGTGACTTTAACCTGCCAGATATCTGCTGGGAGCTTCATACTGCAGAGAAGAGGCAGTCAAGGAGGTTCCTGGAGTGTATAGAGGACAATTTCCTTCATCAACTGGTAAATGAGCCTACCAGGGGAAAGGCCCTGCTAGACCTACTATTTACAAACAGAGAGGGGCTGGTAGATGATGTAGTGGTTGGAGGCCGCCTGGGGCATAGTGACCATGAAATAATAGAATTTTCAGTCCTCAGGGATGTAAGGAGAATCACCATTAAAACCTCTACCTTGGACTTTCGGAGAGCAGATTTTGGCCTATTCAAAGAACTGATTCAGAGCATACCCTGGGAAACAACCCTTAAAGGTAAGGGGGTCCAGGAGGGATGGACATGTTTTAAGAGGGAGATTTTGAATGCACAGCAACAGGCTGTCCCAGTGTGCCGAAAGGCCAGCCGGAGGGGAAGACGGCCAGCTTGGTTAAATAGGGAGATTCTGCAAGAAATCAGGGATAAAAAGAAAGTTTACAGACTATGGAAAAAAGGGCTGGCTACTTATGAAGAATTTACAGATAGAGCTAGGTCATGCAGGAAAAAAATTAGGGAAAGAAAAGTGGAATTTGAAGTAAATTTGGCTATTTCAGTTAGGGATAACAAAAAGTCCTTTTATAAATACATTAATAACAAAAAGAGGGGCAAGGAAAACCTCCATTCTCTGTTGGACTTGGAGGGAAATATAGTTAAGGAAGATGAGGAGAAGGCTGAGGTACTTAACACCTACTTTGCCTCAGTTTTCACCAGTAAGACAGGTGGCCCTCAAGACAACTGGCCTCTGGAGCTCGTAGACAGGGAGAGGGAGCTGAATACCCCTCCTGTATTCCAGGAGGAAATAGTGACCGACTTACTGAGCCAGCTGGATCCTAACAAGTCTATGGGACCAGATGGGATCCATCCCAGGGTGATGAAGGAGCTGGCAGAAGAGCTTGCCAAACCGCTCTCCATCATCTTCCAACAGTCCTGGCTCTCTGGGGAGGTCCCAGATGATTGGAGGTTGGCGAATGTCACCCCAATCCACAAAAAGGGCTGCAAGCAGGACCCTGGCAACTACAGGCCTGTCAGCCTGACCTCTGTGCCTGGCAGGGTTATGGAGCAGTTCATCCTGAGTGCAATCACACAGCACCTTCAGGGTGGACAAGGGATTAGACCCAGCCAGCATGGGTTTAGGAGGGGCAGGTCCTGTCTGACCAACCTGATCTCTTTCTACGATCAGGTGACCCACCTGGTGGATGAGGGGAAGGCTGTGGATGTGGTCTATCTGGACTTCAGCAAGGCCTTTGATACTGTCTCCCATAATATACTCCTGAAAAAGCTGGTAGCCCATGGCTTAGACAAGTGTAGCCTCTCCTGGATTAAGAGCTGGCTGGAGGGTCGGGCCCAGAGGGTGCTGGTGAACGGAGCTGCATCCAGCTGGCGGCCAGTCACCAGTGGTGTTCCCCAGGGGTCTGTGTTGGGTCCAGTCCTGTTTAACATCTTTATTGATGATTTAGATGAGGGGATTGAGTCCATCATCAGCAAATTTGCTGATGACACCAAGTTGGGAGGGAGTGTCGACCTGCTGGAAGGCAGGAGGGCTCTGCAGAGGGATCTGGATAGACTTGAGAGATGGGCTGATTCCAATGGGATGAAGTTCAACAAGGCCAAGTGCCGGGTCCTGCACTTTGGCCACAACAACCCCCTGCAGCGCTACAGGCTGGGCACAGAGTGGCTGGAGAGCAGCCAGGCAGAAAAGGACCTTGGAGTACTAATTGACAGGAAGCTCAACATGAGTCAACAGTGTGCCCAGGTGGCCAAGAAGGCCAATGGGATCCTGTCCTGTATCAAAAATAGCGTGGCCAGCAGGACCAGGGAAGTGATCCTTCCCCTGTACTCTGCATTGGTGAGGCCACACCTTGAGTACTGTGTTCAGTTCTGGGCCCCTCAGTTCAGAAAGGATATTGAGATGCTGGAGCGGGTCCAGAGAAGAGCAACAAGGCTGGTGAAGGGACTGGAGCACAAGTCCTATGGGGAGAGGCTGAGGGAGCTGGGGTTGTTTAGCCTGGAGAAGAGGAGGCTCAGAGGTGACCTCATCACTGTCTATAACTACCTGAAGGGAAGTTATAGCCAGGTGGGGGCTGGTCTCTTCTCCCAGGCACTCAGCAATAGAACAAGGGGGCATGGGCTTAAGCTCTGCCAGGGGAAATTTAAGTTGGATATCAGAAAAAAATTTTTTACAGAGAGAGTAATCAGGCATTGGAATGGGCTGCCCGGAGAGGTGGTGGATTCACCATCCCTAGAGATCTTTAAATGCAGATTGGACGTGGCGCTGGGTGCCATGATCTAGTAAATGAGCTAGAGTTGGACCAAGGGTTGGACTCGATGATCTTGGAGGTCTTTTCCAACCCAATCGATTCTATGATTCTATGATTGAAATTTAAAAGTGAGTCCAGAACTCTGTGTATGAACAACTCATAGGTCTGAAAATACAATAACAAGTATCTACAGTGAAACAGAAGTTCAAACTGAAAATTTTCACTCCGTTTGTGAAAACAGTTGCCTTCAATCCAGGATGAAGTACTAAAATTTCCATTTCAATTGTTTTGATTTGTAATCTGGATTAATTAGTGTGGTTGTGACCCATAATTTATTTCAAGATTTTTTTGAAAGAAGATGAATTGGAATAGTTTGTGTATTAACCCCAGTAAGGTTGGTGGGTCAATCACAACCAACTTCTGTAATGTTTTCTGGAACCTGGAACTGAAATGCAATGAGGTCTTTAGGTAATATGGAGAATAAATGAAAAATACAGACTGCTTTTCCCATTTAACTTTCCCTACTGATAAAAACAGGCCATCTGGATCCTAATATGACTAATTTCACCTGTTTGGTGCTGTCAAGATTTCAAGACAGAACTTTTATTACTTATTGCCAGTAAATTGGTCAGCCATATCTACTAAAATAAAAGCAGACTTTTTGGAATGGCCTAATATTACTCAATAGCCTAACTGTTCTGTAGCCTTTGTTTTGTGTATTCAGTATTTTGACTGTGAGTATTTGCAGCTGAAAATGTTGCCATTGATGTTATTCTCACGCTGTAAAACAGAATAATCTGTTCTTTTTGTTTGTTGGTAATTGCCAGCAATACCACATTGCTCGTAACAATCAGGAAATTTTTTAGCCTTAGGAGATACAGTGAAAGTACAAGCTTAGCACAGTCTGAGCAACAAAAAAACCTGTAAGGAGCTTTTCAGGATATTGTGATAAAAGCTGAAATTTAAGTTCCAGTGCATCAGTAAGAAAACAAATTGTTTTCCAGTAGGATATGGTTCCTATATTGCCAATAAATATTTAACTTTACATGAGCAATCCCACTGAATTGTCAGATTTTTAAGGTTATGTGTGCCTAGGTATATCATCATCTCAAATGAAAAACTTCACATATTAATTCATGTTAATTATGTCAATTTCATATAATGAAATAATTTTATTATGGGCTTCCACATTTTTTTAGTCTTATTTGTTCAGAATTCTAAATCCTTATATGAAAAAAACTTCAGAATAGTAACAACATGTAAAATATGAAAGACTGGACCTAGATTCTCCTTTATATATGTGATGAAATATGAGTTATACTTGGCTAGAGGATGAGTGTGAAATTCTCACTTTGTGAATATCATTGAGACATGCACAGATCTGGTACTACCATTCAGTTCAATAACACAGAAAGATTGGTGAGGTTGGATCCTAAGTGGTACTGCTGATAGCAGTTTGTTTAAAGGGGTTTGTAGTTTTGTGGTTTACTTTGTTTTCTGCTTCCTCAGAGCAGAACCTAAGGAGAGCAGGTTCTTTTCCCTGCTATGAACAATCATTGATCTCTTTTGAGACAAAAAAAGAGAACAAGAAATAACTGTAACTCATACTCCAAAGAAAGGGAAAGAAGTGTAAAAAACCAAGAAAAGATAGAACCAGTTTACAGAGTTAACAAGCTGTAAACCAAACTAAGCTCTTTTTTGGATTGTCTGTCTCCTGAGCTGTTAGATCTCGTGTGGATGACTTTAAGAGAATCTGTTCGTCTGAGACACACAGTGCAGTTCCTATAGCACAGACAGACTCCTCGTCCTTAGTGAGAGGTACTAAGTCTGGTAACGTGAAGTTGGCATAGGGCTACTTTGCAGCTCCTGCGGAGATTTTTAACCCCTTGTTCTTCTGAGACTGTTTACTGTGTTATACACATCCGAGGCAGCAGAGGGAGCTCAAAGATTTTGGTCATCATCGAGAGCACCAGAGAGGCACCGAGGGCCACTGGCAGTGCCAAGGGCAATTACAATGACAGCGAAGGTCGTGCCTCCATGTATTCAGATTTTTTTAAAGCTAGTAAATTAACGACATACCTCATTATCAGCTGGAAGTTTAAAATGCAAGATATCGCTCAGTGGCCAGGTTTTATTTCACACTTGTTGCTTACTTAAACTGTTCTGTTTACAGTTTAGAAAAAGAAATCTTTATCAAGAATATGAGTCATTTTTGAGTCTAAAAGATTGTTCTAATGAGTTGTTTTATGCACAATGATTTATAACAGATATTAAGATGCCTGAATTTTAAGGACTACAGTAAATACAAATGAGAAAATAGTGACAATTGGTGAAATATTGAACTTCAGGGAATTGACTTCTGTTAAACCATTCCGAAATTCCATTTGTAAAACAATGCAAGATGGTTTTCATTGTCATTTTAAGTCAGAAATATTTCAGTGTTGGAGAGAAGTAAAGCTAATAAAACATAACTAGAGAAAACCATTTTTTCTTCTACAAAAGATTTGAGTCTGAGAGGTTAACAGCTGATGACAATAAGCAGTCTGTTTTGAACTGTACCAGTGAACACATTACAGACAGAAGACAAGCATCATGAAGGTCAAGGTTGTGCTTTAAGTGTCCATTTTTTGAATACATATAATCAAGAAAATGAAAAACCTTGTGGTTCTGACCAGGTTTGGTATTTTCTATAACACAGTACATGGAACTATCTGTTACAGGTCAGGTCATTGTCTATTTTGGCTGTTTTAATTTTCTATCAGGGCAACACAGTATAGAATGTACTTTCATTATAAAATAGATGTACTAACTTACTAAATTGCACTAACAGGAAATGTTTATAATTCTCTGGTTTTGGAGAGAAAATACACCTGAGATGTGAACCCTGCCATCCTCTTAACAAATTCAGGACAATTTTAGTAAGTGGTAACAACTCTAGTTTTCTATCTATCCTTTAAATAGTGATGGATCTTTGCACTTTACTGACCCTGTGGTCTGTCTCCTTTTTTGGCCCAGATTCACTCATCCAGATATTAGAAAGTAGCTGTGAAACACTATTCTAATAATGTGGGTATTGCTTAATCCTCTGATTGAACCTGAATAAATCTCTTTAGATACCATGTCAATCTGTTTGGGATTTGCAATCTGGAAGGGCCCCCAAATACAAATTGAAGTAATTTTTCTAACTGAAAAAAGTCACCTACCTCTCTCATTAACATCTACTAATCTGTTCTAAGGTGGGTAAAGACCAGGCATTTGTTAATATCACTTTGGAGATAGCGGACTTAAATTTTTGACTTTATTAATTTGTCTTATTGTTTTCCTAACTATAGGTCCTTGGTTATGTTAGGGGCTTTTCAGTTGTTTTTTGTTTGTTTGTTTTTGCTTTTTTTTTGCTATATCAATTATTTTTAGTCTATGTTCTGTCATTCCAAGTACACCCCTGAAACTGTTGGGATTTCAGAGTATTTACTATATTTGGATCATAAAAACTCACACAGTTGTTCTGCTATCTCGCTGTATTTTAACTCTCTCTGTCACCAAATTACTATATAACAGCTTTCAAACAGGTATTTTTGTCTTCAAAAAACGTGAAGCACTTATATAGATAAGGAATGCCTATATCTCCCATCTAAGCAAATCTGTGCTCCAAGTTATGAACAAACATGTTTCAGTTGTTAAATGAGAATTACCTAGGGGGTTTTTGTCAGTTCATACTTCAATGACTATGGCCATGCCACCCTGACGCCTGATCTCATCAGATCTGGGAAGCTCAGCAGGGTCGGGCCCTGTTAGTACTTGGATGGGAGACCTCCTGGGAATACCGGGGGCTGTAGGTTCTAGTCCTGAGGACGTCGCTGTCACCGTCCAAGCTCACTCGGCTGTGGCAGATGAACCTTAGGAGTTAAAGGGGAGGTCAGTTCTGCGCACGCTGTGCCTCAACTAAAAAATCCACTGTGCAGGCTCGAAGGACACACCCAGGTGGGGAAAGCCCTTCCCAAAATCTTTGTTTGCAAAGCCTAGCCGTGATGATGATGACTTAGTCTTACTACCTTTAGACTTTGACCTCTTTTTCTCCTTCTTTCTTAAAGTTTCCTTTTTTTTTTTACTCTATCATATGATTTTCTTAACTAGGTACATTTTCAGTGTATGTACAAAAGCTTGCAATCTTATATTTTATCCAAATTTTATATACCAGTTCAAAATTTTAGTTATTCTATTATTTCTCTGCAATAGCCCTATGGAAAAAGACTTTTAAAATATACATCTCCGTATGCACTGAATATAATGGAACTATAAAATATTATGAGCAAAACAACTTAATGAATTGGCATTTTTGAGGTTAGAAAGGTGGAACACTATAGAAACTCATATCTATCTAATAATTATTTCATTAAAACTGTCAAATAAAATATACAGAGAAATAAATAGCCCAAAACAATCCTGGGCTTTACTTTTCCTTATGTGTGCTGGTATAATGATGGATTTTCTGTTAGAAAAAAATCAATTGCTAAATAGACATTCTCACTTTCTATTCTCAGAAGTGGATTTCCTTTTTTGTTTAGTTTTAAGTGAAGAGGAGCCCTAGCTAGCGTTAGAGCTTGTGGAATATATCTAACTTGAACTTCAAACATTGCCTATGTCTTACCATGGTTGTCTCTGCAATGGATCCAAAGCTGTTTATAAATATGTTGCATGTGACATTAACTGGAGGACCTGCAAAAGAGAAAAAAAAACCACCAGTCCCTGTTCCAGAATTATTGCTTATTGAGTGACTGTTAAATATAAACCATTATGAAAAAATGCTTACTGACTTAGGAGGAAATAATGCTGCATTCACAACTTACTAATGCACAATTAAATTGCATGATTTCTAATAATTTTTCCTTTTTATTTTTCTCAGAGGTACGCTACTTCACTGGTGAGTTTTAGCAATTAAAAACAAACAAACAAACCAGAGAGCAAGCTCAGTGTAAACTCGCACAGATGGTTCTAGCAAAAAAACCCAAAACAAAAAAAAAACCCAAACGAAAACCAACCAAACAAAAAACCACCCACACAACATCCCATTTGAAATATATAGTAAAAAAATGTTTACATGTCTTTCAGTGAGAATGCATATCATTTCTCACAACAATTAAGGGGAAAAGTGACTTCACTCAAGGCAGCTGCTACCTTTAATGTTATCTGGCATCATTAAGAAAAGAATTGCATTAATGCTGATCTTATCTCTATTGTTTAATGGGAAAATTATTGAGATTTTATTCCAATTTCTCTTAAAATCACACAATTGTTTGGAGTCCATTTAAACTGAATTCTCTGTTACCATGGGTTTTCAGTCAACAGTTCTGTCTTATCCTGCATTTTGAAGTATCAGTAGTGGCAGAGCAGTCATTATGATAACTGAACAATACATCACCTCTTCAGTGAAAAAGGGTTTAAATTATTTTTCTACAAGTCACTTTAAAAATGTCATTGTGGAAGAGCATGCTGATTTCTCCATTATTTTTTATAAGTTTCAGTCTGTGTACAACAGAAACAAAGTTTTTCCATTGAAAGGATTTTTTTATTATATTCTTGCAACTCAATATTCTTCAATCTATAATCTATTTGAGCATTGGAGAACTTGGATTTTTTTTATAGCTGTAAGCAGTTACTAACAATGACAGATCTGTATGTGAAATTTGAGGACAGGTCTTGCAAACCTTTATGTAATATTTTGTTTTTAGTACCACTGAAGTAAGAAACTGCTTTGCCTCTACTGGCAGTTTGCAACTAGCAAAATCTAACATGGCCAATGAACTTGAAAATAAACACTTGCAATATGGGAATGTCCATTAAAAATTCTGTGAACATGACACAACTTGGAACATCCTATTTTCTTTCCTCAATGCAATAATTGTTTTAAAATGCTGTATAGCAATTGCACCAAAACATTTCTACATGTACTTTAGTCTTTGTAATACACATGACTACTCCTATAGTTAAGAATTCTCAGGTAAGGAGGTATCACTTGCAGTCACTTTGATACTTGGTTATTATTTAGGTTGTTGAGTATATGCAGTAATTTGTAGAAATCAGTAAAAGCTTTACATGCACAACCTGTGAAAATGATAAGGAAAAAAGAAAAAGCGGGGAAGATGAGCAAAAGCAGAGTCACTGAAAAGAGTTGGGGGAAAATTGTACTTTCTGCCCATGTCAGTAAATTTCTTTGCAAGGCAGCTTTTCTTTCAAACACTTCCATGTTGTAGGACTTGCCATCATTTCAAATTTGATGTGATACTACCTTGTTTAAAATAGAACTATGCTTTAAAGTATAAGTTAGCTATATAACCATAGTTGCTTTTATTAAGAAAAACCCATAAGTCACTACAGTGATGATGCCTAATTTCAAAAGCAGCATTAAAATAAAATAGTTAATAACTAGTTAAAAGGAGTGCAAAAGTAGAAGCTAAAAGTAGCTTGCTAATGGTTTAGAGATAACTTAAAAGATACTGTGCCAAGAGTGAAAAGAACTTCCCAAAAAAACATGGACAAAAAGAAGTACGAATGCTAAGCTGTAAAAGTTGGAAGTCATATTCAAACATAGGAACTCAGAGAAGCTGAAATAGATTAGAGGGAGAAAAGAAATACAGCTTAAACCCACAAGAGACAGAAAAGCTAACAATGATAGCTATCTACAAAGCATTAAAAATAGAATCCTGCCAAGATCTGAAAGGTGAGGGATAATGATTAAGATATAAAAGTATCCATGAAAGTGCAGAAGGCCAGACTAACAAAACTAAATGAAGACTTTGTAGCAGCATTTGTCTTCAATTGCCAGCTGTGTCAAATACTAGAGTCATTCAGATGGAAAATTTGTATGAGGGTTGTAGAAGACATTTCAGACTAAGTGAACAGGAACAAGGTGACAGGCTGAGGTGATATTAATCTAGACATTATAAAAATCTCTGCAAAACTGTGGATATACAAATCACTTTGAATCAGCTATCACCTGTGCCAATTTTGTAATAGTGGAAATATGTACCATGTCCAGCAAGTATAACTTGAATTAAAAAACCCCACACTTCAGGTATGGTGGTGGACTACATCAACAATGAACTTTTATCTGTGTAAACCTTCACTCTGTGCCAGACAAACTGGTAGAAATTATGAGAACTTTTATGACTATGAGCTCTAGTTTAATATTATATGTAAATAAGAGATATGGATTAATATTATTATATATCTTTATTATATATTGTTATTATCACAGCACCAAGCCTGTCTGAGTTCAAGAAACATTTGGATGATGCTTTCAGGCACATGGTGCAATTCTAGGGGTGTCCTGTGCAGGGCTAGGAGTTGGACTCAATGATCCTGATGGGTTCCTTCCAACGCAGGATATTCTGTGATTCCATAATTATTTTTGCTGAAATAGCATATCTCAGACCTACTGAAGCTCTCTGAAGGAGCTGATGAGGATGTGGACAAAGTTAACCTCATTAAATGAATATTAATTTTAATTGTCATATATACATAATTAAAATAGTTTACTTGGGAGTTTTGAAACTTTTCAACATAATATTTTATCAGAGGTTTTTTAAGAATATTAGTCTTGATCAAATGAATTCTCTCATAGGCTTTTTGCTTTAAAGGTTTTTAATATTAGGAATAAACAGCCATTTTTTCAAAGTTTGAGATGATTGCTGATGAATTCTCACATAGCTCTTCACTGAACCATTATAGATGAAAATGAATGACCTAGAATAAGAAGATATAGCAATACAATTTTGCTCGTGGTATAAGATTATTCAATGTGGTTGTGTATAATGCTGACTGCAAGGAGATGCAGAAAAATCACACAATACTGAGCTATTAAGCTATAAAATGTTTGATGAAAGTCAATGTCAGTAAAATACTAGTAGATTCTTACTATTTATTCCTGCTGATAGGCTCCATATTAATGGTTTCTGCACAAGAAAGAGGTTATAGTAGTTATGGATGGTTCTCTGGAAGCATTTTTTGTAATCAATAAACATATGACAATGCAAAGAATTACATAAAAAATGGCCTAGTATACAAATAGATTGTGAACGTTCATCTTGAATACTTAAAAATTCCCTCTTTGTCTGCTTCAAAAGGATATATTAGGAAGAAAGTCAAAAGGGATCAAAAATTGTATGACAAACTGCCACATAAAGCCAGCTTAAGTAGAACAGGACCCTTCACATTGGAAAAGGTATACAGTAAGGAATAATATGTAAATATGCAAATCTGTAAAGATCAAAAGGAAGTAAGGCTTCTACTTCATTTGTCAGTATGTCACATGGCAATAGAATCAGTGAAATAGTGACCAAATTTAAAGCAAGCAAAAATAATACTTTCCAGTATTCCAAAACACAAAAATTGTCAGAAAATAATGAAAAAGCCAAAAGTGTAAACAGCTTCCAGAAGTGATCAGAGGAATGTATGTGACTGAATTATTGTTGTTTTTTTGTTTGTTTGTTTTTTTCAATTAGGTCTCGGCTTACAAAGTTCCTAAACTTACTATTGTTGAATATATTTGTTGATACCGAGGGAAGTAACACTTTACATTTTCCTCTGGAAATCCCCAAATTACTACCTGCGTATTTCAATTGTTCAATCTTGGCTATATAGGTCTGAAAATATGCTATACTTGTCAGTTTAATTCCAAAAATCTTGAGGCCACAGAAGTTTTTACACATGGGTTAAAAAATTGTGTCCAAATTTGAATGACAGTGAAGTATTTCCCATATTTGCAGGAATGGATATAGTCGGCAGTGTAGAAACTGAGTAAGAGAAGCACCTTGCTATAGATTTGATATAAGGGGGAGAAATAGAAAAGAACTGGAACAAAAAGTTACAAGAGTTCTTAATATTCTGTTTTTATTACATAGCTGAATAAAAAACAAGTCTGCTCTATTATTTTTATTGAACAAATACTGATATGTAGAATTCCTTATGCAAACGCAGAGCATTCAGACAAAATGTATATTATGTGTTCTTGAAGAAGATTCATTATGACTAAAATTGGTAGTTAAAGATATTTTCTACATGGGACTTCTACTGGAATAAAAAATTATCAAAGTGATTGTTGAGTTCTATTATTAGTACTCATCCCTTTTCTTTAAAACTGTTGCTATATTAAAAGCTCAAAAAGCATGAAGCCCCAGCACTTGTTCTAGGAGTAATGCAACTAACCGGAGAGTGGCAAAGTCACTTAAGGAGATACTTATTCTTAGTGGTAGATCTGAATCATTCTGGGCAGATTTGTTCAAACCACACAGCTGTCTAGAAGATTTAGAATGTGCCCTTTTTGAAAAAGAACAGTGTCAAATTAGGTTTTTCTCTTTAAGTTTCAAATAGTTACAAAACAAGGCTCTGAGTCCTTTGAATTATACTTTCAAGAAGTATTGCATTGAATTTGCTAATTTTAGAACCAACTGCCTATTCTTCACTGTAGCCTTATTAGAAGGTTGTAATTGCATGCTGTCGAGGAGAAGCTACAATATCCAATCCTCAAATCGACTAGAGATGTGTTTGAAATTCTAGTGACAAATATCAGCACTTAAAAAAGCAAAAGGCATTCCCAGCTGCAGTAAATCCTGGGTAGTAAGTTTATAGATACAGGACCAACTGTTTATGATTTACTGATGAGGAAGTAATTTGGCAAATCACTTGCATGGTCCTTATGAATCAGACTGGGCAAATTCTGGCAAATCAGCACATAGTGGTGGCTTTAGAGTAAAAACAACTTAAGTTTCTGGAACCTGGAGATGTCAAAAAATTATAACATTTTACTGTTGAATAAGAATTAAGATGGAAAGGCAGTGACAGATGAATTGCAGGAGAAAGGACTGTCAATGTGAAGGAAAATTTTTGTTGTAAACATGGCCTGCTTTATAGTTAAATGTTATAGCTAAGAGAACCTCTTGAACTCAAGAAGATAGGCACAGGAGAAAACAGGTAAGAAAAAGTAAGAGTAATATAATTTTCAAAATGCTATTTCTATTCTGGATGATTTTCAAGACTGATAGCTTGTTTAAAAACTCAGTAATAGAGTTAAATGTGATTCAACTATACTATTGGAACTCCTTGTTTTCAAAAAAAAAAAAAAGGATAGTCAAATTTACATAAACTTTCCAGACTGCAAAAGTTAGAATGGGTGGTGTTTGTCTGTAAAATACTTTACATTTTCATGTAAAAATATGGTTTGTGTAATCCTTCATTAAATACTGTACTTTAGCTTGCCAGAGTGGATAATATGATTTACTCTTAGACCCTTGAAAGATGTAATCTTTTCATTTGCAAGTTTTGGATTTTCAGTCTTCTTTGAATCTTGTCTTGTTTGAATCTTCTTTGTGATAAGTGCCTACAGAGCACATGCCAAGAGACAATTCCAGGTATTGAGAACTCACAGTTTTAGTGGAGAACTGAGAATAGGAAAAAAAAACAAGAGGAAAGATGATCCCTTTGGCATTTCAAAGTATAGCTGGGGCACAGGAGCAAATGATCTAATTTGGTGATAGAATTGGTAACTAAGGTAAGCTGTCTTGAGTTTGAATCTGATGGTTAGGTCATAGGACACTCTTCCTTTTAGTTAAAACCAGGCAGATATGAAGATCTGGCCTATCTTTCACAGAACTTGCTTTCTGGAGTGTTTTAGGCTATGATAAACTAAGATTGAAATCTGAATCCACTAGCAACATTCAGGAAAGAAAATAGATCAACAAACCATATTCAACAATTCAAATCTAATGATAGCTAAATTTATAAAAGGTCAGCAATTGGTCAGCTGCAAAAGTGACAGTGATAGAGTGTACTACTACTGAAATTAACTGCCATACATGCAAAAGAAAGGGAAAAGGAGGCCCCTTTTTAATTTTTCCAGTGAATGTACTTTAACTTCATATTTGTTCCAGAAATTGCATTTGTGTGAGCAGTGATACTGAAATACTGAAAACCTGAAGACTTCATTTTTAAATTACCTTTGAAATTTGGTCTTATCCTTGCATCATAGCCTGACATTCTACCCATTAGTTTATCCAGGAAATCTGATGGCGACATTGGCATGCTACGAGATCTTGCACTGTCCGTTTCCTTTGTGGCTACCAAGCTGACAGGAAGGAAAAATAAACAACTTGTTAGAAATTTTGTTAAGCAAACTTTAATTTCATTTAGTCAGTCATAGTTACTATTTGTATGAACAAGAAAATAGGAAAGCTAAGGCTGCCTTTCCAGCTAATTAATGCTTCAAAAATAGTAATAGCAAATATATTGAAACATTTTCTTTCTATATCTGACATTTAATATGCAAATTTTATTTTGCTAATCTGCAGTTGTAGGTGGCTGTAACTTCCTCAGAACTTCTGAAGATGAATAACACTTTCAGTCAACAGTTATCAATATGTTATCACCGAGTTAAATAATGTCATCTGTGGAAATAGCTGTGTATGTGGAATGCCATATTTTGGAGTCTATTCTAAGATTGGTCTGTTTAGTCAGGTGTGGTGTAATGGTAGCCTAGGCCAGGGGAAAAAAAAAGAAAAAAAGAAAAAGTAGTAAGAATTTTGAATAAAATAGTAATATCAATTTTTGTTTTATGTTGATATTTAGACACAGTAAGACAGATGTTAATCTTTACATTGTCTTAGAGGGGTTTTTTTTTTCTGTTAAAAGAGACTGCTACAGTGGGAAAAAAACCCCAACAAGTTACTGAAGGAACTATTCTAGGACAAAATTTTCTTCTCAGTGCCACATGACAAATTTCATCTTCTGTAGCCTTCTCTCTATATGCATGCAAAACTTCCACTGACATTCTAAAGTGTGCTCCGCAGAAAAGTATTGGCACTGTGATCAGTCATGTCGACCCAAAGAAAAAAATCTTTATTGTTATGGAACTCTTACCTGAGTGCTGCCCACCATATTGAAAAAAAATACAGTCAGTAAATATATACATAAATAAAATTTTGAGTAACATTTTGATACACAGTGCAACTAAAATAATTTGTGGCTTTTGGAGCCTCAAAAAAGATAAAGAGCTTTGGCTGTTTGTGCTGAATTCTAGAAAAAAAAACTGTTGCAGGGGATTTGAATGCCTTTTACTTACCTACTTCATTGTCTTCATGCCAATTCACTCTTTTAGAAGTGCTTAAATATTCCTTTGTTTAGAATTAAGCATGGGGAATAATGTAAAATCCTTAGGAATTTTCTAACATAAGAAAAGGATGATAAACATTAATTGTTAACAGTGTGTGGAGTTTCAAAATGGAAAACTTCCATACAGATATTTGTGTATGCAGAACTCGCGTGGAGTGCAAACTGAGAATGTAACTTTTTCTTCTCAAGACTCTGTTATTCAGGATATAAAAAGTTACACTTTTATGGCAAGTTCCATT
The DNA here is from genome assembly GCF_047495875.1 of Pithys albifrons albifrons. Taxonomy (NCBI): domain Eukaryota; kingdom Metazoa; phylum Chordata; class Aves; order Passeriformes; family Thamnophilidae; genus Pithys; species Pithys albifrons. Next base: position 38,584,437 of record NC_092462.1, read on the forward strand.
TACAAGGTCTACTAAAACTTTTGTCTTCAAGTTTGAAATTTGGATTTAATATCTTAAATAAAAAAATATTTCATATTAGATCTTGAGTGTTACAAATTTGGACACACAGAATATGAACATTGAAATTGCTAGAATGCTATGGTTTACTCATAGTTTAATTAAAACTGGAAGTCTTTTAACTGTAATATTAAATAAAATTAGAAAGGTAAAATTGTTTCTGTTGTTTTGGGGATTTTTTTGCTTATCTAGTGTTTATTCTATTCTATGTATGTAAGTTAATTTGTATTTTTCTAAATTTTTCATGAATTTCTAAATTGTTCTGAATACTTTGATATCATTTTCAGTAAAAATCTTTCTTTGCTCTCCTTCAGTAGCTAACCTAGCTGTATTTCTTCCTATAGCTGGAGAATGTATTTCCTTTTCTGAGAAGGTAAGCAGTTAACTTATTTTTATAGTTCATTTTGAAATTATACTATTGCTATTGTGTTCATTATCAATCATTCTGGGTGGATCTGCTTCATCACAGTATTACAACTTGTAGTCATTTATATTTCTGTAATATCTGATGGATATTATCTACTTGCAAGACAGGAGAATCAAGTCTCTGTGTGTATACATACCACTTAGGTTTCTTTCTAATACTCTTCTACAAGAAATTTATATTTCTATTTTATAGGGTATATAGAATTTCTATACTACAGGATATGTAACCCTATATTTTTATTGCTATTATAAATAAATTATCCAGAACACAAACATAGAAAGAACCATTGCTAGCTTCAATATGAACCACTTTCTCTGAATTAAGAATTTTTTTGTTTGTCCTTTTTTCACTTCACTGAACTTTTCCTAGGTCTGTCTTTGTTGTACTTGTAGTTGTTGCTTTGCCATGGAATAGATTACTTTGAAGATAAGGTAACTAATGCTGAATAGGAAAATTAGTAATTGCTGTGACTGTGGATTTTCTCAAAGTAACATTTACCTTTTTGTATTATTAGCATCATTAATATTTGTTTCATTAGTCAGTTATAAGTCTCAGAATATCTTGAATAATTTTTCCGCCTGCTTATGAAAACAATACATTTCAATATAATTAATGCATTTTGTGTAAGCAAGTTTTGTCTCAGAAACAAGCTGTAACTTGCAATTTCTTCCAGGAATGTTTTCCCTTTAACTCAGTTTGGTGTGCTGTGAGTAAAAGCTGGTTGAGTACTGCAGAATTCTGCACTTTCAATTTAACTTTAATCAAAAACATGTATTTCAAGAATTCTACTGGACAAATAAAACTTTCCTCTGTCTGAGCTGACTTGGGTAATACTCATCTAGTTAAGAATGGGCAAGACTTGATACTACAGTAAAACCTGAGTAAGGCAGTGGATTTTAGGAAGGTAGTTTCTGTTTACAGATTAACATAAAAATTTATTATACATGGTAAGGGATCTTCAGTTTTATTGCACACTGCCTCTGAAAACTAGGCCTCTGGCTAAAGAGTTAGAGAAAGCTACATTCCTTTCATGAACTAAGAATTTAGCTCCTTGTAGTGTTAATGCACAGAGCTTCGTCCTTGACACACAACTCTTACATAAGTCTAGGAACAGCTTTGCGTGCCTCCAGAGGGAATTTATTCTGACTGGTCACAGTTTTTTAAATAATTTGTACATGCATTTTCTAACAGGAAGAATTATAAGAATTTTAATATCAACAAGAATTTTAATATCAGTAAGTGCATTCAAAAGTAAGGTACAATGGACTTGTGATTAGCATAAAGACATTATGCTATTTTAAATTACTGAGAAAGAAAGCTGTACAATTTTTTTTCACATGTAGAGGCCTCCCATTGCTGGAGTCTTTTATTGGAAAGAGATTCTGACCTCACAATCTTTGATTTGTTTATAATTTATGAGGAGAAGTTACCAACAAGAATGTTTGCCTGGGGAGTGATTCTGTGTTGTTTCTCTGAGATATTGGTACATGTTACTGACAGGTATACGTATTTAAACAATTTTCCAATTTCTGACTTTGAGCAGTACATAATTTCACTTTTCTGAATGTATCCTGAACATTTTTACAATGTGAATTAAGCTCTTCCAAAACATTAAAAGGAAATTTGTTAAAGTAGTAGACAAGAATCAAGAAAAATATTGAAAATATAAAGAGATGCAGTGAAAAATTATTGTGATCAATTATGATGAATTTACACAATCAAAAGTTAGGGTAAGAATTTTTGGTTTAAATAAGCTGTTACACAAAGCCAGAAATTAAGAGAGAATTAGAATCACAAGGACTATAATTACTCCTGTCTTTGGTCTAGTCATCTAAAATCTGAGGACAGATAAGCTTTGCATCAATACTGGAAGACTGTCAAATTGGAATTTCATGGTCTGAGATAGGAAGAAGTACTAAATCACCAGGCTCTGACAGTGCAAAACCTACCAAACATCATATTTGAGTCAGAAACTGTTAGGTCAAGCTGAAGACATTAACCCAAGACAATGTGATAGATAGTAAAAAGCAGCCCAGCACAGACAAGATGAAGTTTCTCTAGATGAGCACCCACAGTCTAAATTCCAAACAAAAACCTAAAACCTACTAGTAATAATGGTGTTCAGCACTGCCACATCTGATCTGGAAAGAAAACACAAAATCATTGATGGTTTAAAACTAAGAAATGCAAGAAGAATTGACAGATGTATGAACAGTGATGATGTCAAGAAAATAACCTATTTCTTAAGTTCAATCTATTTAAGTAAAACCACTTAAAACACTCTGAGGAGAGGTATTAAGAGATATATGAACTGGGAATATGGGCAGAGTTGGAGGAAAGAGTTGTGTCTGAAGAAGGATTCAGAATTCATGTCGAACAATTCAGCATGGTGATGGTAAAGTTCTCACTGCACCACTGTGCTATCCAGTGGTGTGGAAAGATTGAAAGAGTAAGTAGAAGCATGAAGGTCACTTATTATTTATGCAATATTAATGAGACCAGTTCTGGGACGTTGCATCAAATTCCAAATCCAAGTTTTAAAAGGACATTAAAACACTAGGAAAGGTACTGAACAAAGCCACTAAGCCATGACCTGAGACTTAGGGAAATTTGCATCAAGTAAGAGACCTTAAAAGCTTAATCTGTTTAGTTTATCAAAAAAGAAAGTTGAAAGAATTAGCATGATTGAAGTGTATAAATACCTTAAAGAGCAGAAAATGTTGGACACTTTATCTAAAGAAGTCAGGCAGAAGAAAAATCAATGACAGTCAGACAAACTCAAATGGGAATTTGAGCACACAGTTTAATAATAAAGATGACTTAACAGAAGATCACACTGTATCAACCAATACAATACAGCTTTCTGAAACAAACAACTTAGCAAAATATAAGGTACTGTGTTTCATATATGGCTAACTTGGTGAAAAGGAATGAACTATGATACACAGAAAAGCAGGCTAAATTCAGAGTAGACATTGCAAACCTCATGCAGAAATCTTCAGACTGTCAAAAGACACTTGATGGATTTGAGGAGCGTAAGGAAGGGAAGTAATGGGCATAGTTCCAAGTGTAAAATGGTGTCTTCTCAGGGTCCTTCTACACAAGACAGAGTTTCAGGCTAGCAGTTGCCTGTACTGTAACCCATAATCAGGGTTGCAAGTTACATGTTGCACTGTTGGCTCATTTTGCTCACTTCCTTCACAACTGGGCATTTGACTTACTAAGCAGTTGTAAGAGCATCAGCTCTTTGCACAGTATAGAATTTAGCTCCAGAATGGAAACTGCGCTTGAGCTGTCCACAAAGTACAGGCATCTTAAAAACTCAGAGCTTGACCACTACTAGAAAAAAATGAGCTAATGTTCTATCTGTGGCATACACCTGCAAAGAATAAAGAATTTTAACCTAGATTTTAATGTTGAATGAAAGCAAATGGATAGGAAGTGGCCAGGAACACATTTAGACAAAAATTAAAATGCTTTCAACCATGAAACAGTTCAGGAATAGTTTAACATGTTGAGCTGAGATAGAAAGCCCTGTGTGTTTCAAGAGGCAGCTAAGTCTTAGGAAGCTGTGACACATATGACTGTAATTGTAGGTGACGGGACTCAGTTCTTTTCCTCTGCTGAGAATATGTTTGCATTATTATTGATTCTTTTATGTTTTTTAAATAATTGCTACTAGAAAAGTCTGATATATATATATATATATATATATATGTGTGTGTGTGTGTATATATATGTATGTGTGTGCATGTGTGTGTGTGTGTGTGTATAGTTAACACAGCTATGCAGCCAGACCATCAACATCTACAGACTTTAAATGGGAGTTCTCATAGCAGCCGGCAATTTAGCTACCAAGATAAAGCATAGGTCATAAATCTGTGCTCCTGAAACGTCTATTTAAAGTAGGCATGTTTGTGAGAGAAAATTTCTCTCTTCCCTTCTTCCAAAAGGAAACAATTAAGAAAAACTCTTTGTAGGGAATTTTACAATCTTCACAAATGTTTCCACCTCTAAAATATCTAAAGCTGCAAAAATCTGATTGCTTTCCCATGTTTTGTTTTGGTTTGTTGTTTGTTTTGTTTTGTTTTTTTAAGAATCACTCTGTTCTACTCAGAAGCGGTCTCTTTTCTACCTATCCCAAATTTCTGCACATTTTTACCAAAGCACAAATAAAGGAAAGGAACTTTACATATGAAAGTGTTTTATATAAGCTTTATTTTTAAAGATTTATTTTCAAAGGCAATTTCAATCCCACTGTCTTTGAGGCTTTTATATCATTTGTGTACTGCAGAAAGTTCTTGTTTTCAATGATTTCTCTCTTTTCAACATTTCATGTTCAAGATGTGTTCTTAAAAATTGCTTCAGTGTGTTGTTTCAGGCTTAAAAATATTTATTTATTTGAAAATATTGTAGAAGAAATGGACTACTGCTAGCATTTGAATAAGAAAGGTTGTATCATTCCAGAAGGACTTAATAAGAATAGTATAGACAAAAATGAAGGAAGAAATTACATCTTACACTGTTTGCTGAGTCTTTTTTTATGTTGCTACTGCAGGCAGGTGATAGAGACTAAGAAAAGATATGGTGTGCTGTAATTATACCTTCCACTGCAATGTTTCTAGAGAAAAATTTCCAAGTCCAAGTTAGAAGAGTTCACTAATTTATCCAAATGATTCTGAGTAGTCTCAAGTCTCCCTGACTTACTTTTGAATGCAATTGCTACAAATTATCTTTGAATTATACAGTAAGTTAAATATTTTTCTTCCATAGTTAAACTACGTATTTTATATTGAAAATGTTATATTAACACCAAGTTACTGTCTTGTAATTTGGCTTGTTCATTTTTCTTATCTGATCATAAATTACTTCTTTTGTCTCAAACACAATCTATTTAAGTCATTCAAAGAGGTAGAAGGTTTGCGTTTCATCTTACAACACATACTATAGTGCTGCTACATGCATTGTGATGGTCCAATAGCTCTTTCATTTCATTACTTAACTTATTCTCTCAGACAGCATGGCCAAATGCCTGGAGCAATTGGATGTTCTGTTTGTGGTCCATTCTCTCCAGCTGATGTTTGAATGTTTTTAATGCACTTTGTATTAAAGTGGTTCACAGAGAAGCTCAAAGAAATTAATTACACCCTCATAAGGAAAGCAAAAACTACAGCCAATATGCACTTAGTTACATCTCTCAAAGAGCACTAAAAAAAAGCATTTCAGTAAATAAGTAACTGGTACTTATTCACTGGTTCACCAATAATGGTTAGGTGAATTAATCTCATGACTACTGCCCTTGATTCTGTAAGTAATGTTGATAGAATTCATCAGTTTTAAAAGAAAAACTTATTCAGTGTAACCATGTTATTAACGAGGCCTGCTAAAAGGAAATGATACTCAAATTGGTAATGATGGATTACAGACATTTCCTTGCATTTTGAAGATTGTAGCAATAAGATTTCATAGTATGAAGAAAGTCTTTAAGTCCTCCTCTGAACAATATAGGTCTTCATAAACTACATTGGGTAGAATTAACAGGAAAAACAAACATAAAGTCCAATGTAAAGAAATACTAATTCCTTTAATTTTTGTGGATAATAAAACATCCATGTCATGCTACTTAACTGAAAAAAATGCACTTTAATGAAAATCTGTGCAAAAATTTTGAAAAACCTTAGCTTTATCCACAGTTGTTTAGCAGAACCAAGTGCCTTGTCCTGCACTTTGGCCACAACAACCCCTTGCAGTGACACAGGCTGGGCATAGAGTGGCTGAAGACTGGCCAGGCAGAAAGGGATTTGGCGGTTCTGATCGACAGGAAACTGAACATGAACCATCAGTGTACCCAGACAGCCAAGAAGGCCAATGGCATCCTGGCCTATCTGGAATAGTGTGGCCAACAGGACCAGGGAAATGATTGTTCCACTTTATTGGTAAGTGGTGAGACCACACCTCAAGTGATGTGTCCAGTTCTGAGGCTCTCAATTTAGGAAGGATGTTGAGGTGCTGGAGCATGTCCAGAGCAGGGCAACGAGGCTGGTGAAGGGTCCAGAACATAAGTCCTGTGAGGAGTAGCTGAGGGAGCTGGGTTGTTTAGCCTGGAGAAGAGAAGGCTCAGGGAAGACCTTATCACTCTCTGCAACTACCTGAAAAGAGGTTGTAGCCAGATGAGAGTTGGGCTCTTCTCCCAGCCAACCAGCGGTAGGACAAGAGGACACAGTCTTAAGCTGTACCAGGGCCCATTTAGGTTAGACATTAGGAAGAAGTTCTACACAGAAAGAGTGATTGAGCATTGGAATGGGATGCCCAAAGAAGTGGTGAACTCACTGTCCCCGGAGGTTTAAGGCAAGACTTGATGTGGCATTTAGTGCCATGATCTAGTTGATAACATGGTGTTAAGTTATAGGTTGAACTTGATGATTTCAGAGGTCTTTTCCAACCTAATTGATTCTCTGATTCTTTTGAGGTATGATGTGTTTAAACTGGTTACCTGAGATAGCTGTGGCAGAAGGGAAATACAATTTTCTAAGTTTTATTGCAATAAACAATTTTAAATTTTGAAAGCCTTGAAGATGAGGCAAATATTGTGGAATGGGAGTTCAGAAGGGGTAGATATTTTTAAAGCAAATATTTTTCATAATTTTAATAAGATTTTAAAACAATCTCTTTACTGAAAATGAAAATTTATCATAAGAAACAAAAGACACATAGAGTTCTGTTATGGGAGGCCATTCATCAACAACATTTATTCATAAAAATTCAGGGCCATTCTGGAAATCCAGAAACTGTGTCAGAGGGTCATAGCTGCATGGATCCAGTACTGAAAGTGACATAGAATAGGCTGTCACTGCTGTCCTGTTCTAGCTCACACAGAGAGAGTTTCTTTTAAGAAACAAAACAAAACTGAAAAATCATCTCTTTCTCTGAATTATCCTTTGGAAGACTCAAGCTCTTTACATTATCTGCATTGTGATCATTACCTTCCTCAAGGTTCATACATGAGGATAAATTCCTTCCAACTCACTTGTATTTCAGCATGATAATAATTCTGCTTCAAATATACTTTATTGCTGAATAAATTAATTTCATTCTGAGGGACCAAGAAAACCAAATGGTGATTCCAATGGGGAAAGAATAGTGGAAGAGGTTGGCATGTAATACAACAAAAGATTGTAAATGAAGGAGAAAGAATTAAGTTAGCAATGTGGTAAAAAAGACTCATTTCTAATGCTTTTCCTTTTATTTGTGCTAAAACTGACAATAATATGTTTTTGCTAAGTAAAGATGAAATCTCTTTTATTTGTTGTAGGTCACAAAGTTGACAGTTCTTAGTACAATGAAAATGCAGATTTTCATATCCTGCAATGTTTTAGATAACAATAATTTTATCAGATCATAGAAAACACACAACTCTCAATTTGTACTTGCCAGAGAAAAGACTGTCATTTAAACTTAGAGAGGAGCAGTGGCATTGTATTTCTAAGATTTTAAAGGGGTATTTTCTAAGAAAAACCCTCAAGAGAATTTTAAATATTTTGTGGAACAAGTTAGATTTTCTGCTGATTTTTCACACTTCTAGATTTTTCTAATTGCCCTTTTATCCTCTTATTTTGACTAAGTGCAAATGGTCAGATTAATTTTTTGTTATAATGCTGCAGAGATCAGTAGAGTCACATCAGGACACATTTTCAGTCAAAGTAATAATTTTTATATGCAACAAACAACAAATTTCCATTTTAAGTTCTCCAATTATCCATTCTTTATGATTTCAGTGGTTATAAATGAGAGCTATATGAAATATACATGGGATTGCACTTCCATACACCTACTAAGAAAACGTTTTCTCTCTGATTTGAATAAAATTAATTTTTCTATTTCAGTGATAGAACTAACATTAAATTTTAGTGCTTTTGTAGCTTAGACAATGACTACAAGAATTTTTTTAATGATGATCCTGATACCTTTATGGTGTCGTGTTTTTTTTTTTCCTTTTATTAATACAGTTGAGAATCCCTTCAGCTCTACGGTGTTCCTCTGGTCTTTTTTGTCATGGTATTAAAATAGCTTGTTCAAGTAAACACATTGACTTTATGTAAACACATGTTTCAAAACTGTACTGTCCTCTATTAGATTCAGTAATGCACAGGAGAGTCCATTCTCTGGGCATAGGTAGGCTGATACATCCATGAGCAGGAACCAACTAATCTTCCTGTTTTACATAAAGTACATAAATTATGTAGAATAGTTTCAAAAAGCTTTGAATTGCTTTGGATTGTTTCAGCTTTCCTTAACAGAGAGAAAAAATGGAAAATAATTGGGTTTTAAGTCTTCTGATTAAGCCATTGTGACAAGATCACCATTATACAGGTCAGAGGCCATTATATTCTATATATTCTATATATTATATTATATAAGGTTAGGTTTGTATACATTTGTTTTAGTCTGTGACTTGGTAAATATATATAAGCAAAATGCTTTACTATCCCCTTATTTAGGAAAAAAACAATCTCTTAGGGCAAAGGAAGAAAACTAATTCAACAGGATTCCTCATAATCCTATGGACAAAGCTTTCTATTGTAATTAAGATACGATTTCAACAAACTATGTGTTGTCTCTGTAATTTTGCTTTCTTGTTTAAGCCAAGTTTATTTTTGTCAATTTCAGCCATGCAGCATATATATTAATATAGTATATAAATTATTATTCTGTTCTGAATATTCATTAACTTTTTTCCCAGAAGCACTTGCTTAATAGTCTTTTTTACCTGTTGCATCGACTATTTTTATAAATTTTCTAAACTCAGGTCTTAGTTTCTTTCAATTTCTGAATTTATTCAACCAACTTGGGGCAGAAAATATTTCAAATATTCAAATTCTGACAAATATTCAAATATTCAAATTCTCTCTCCCAAAGACCTACTAAACGGGTTTAGCTTTTGACAACTTTAACTTTCAATTAAAGATAGTTAGATTTTCCACAAATGCAAATAACTTTTTTTTTTCCATAGCTAATACTTGGCTAGACTGAATGGAATATTTTTGAAAATAGAAACTGTAAACTACTTACTCATAGCAGTCTGAGCATTACTATTTCACTATAAAGAATAATTTGTGTATTAACTGAATAATGGAGAAAAGTTATTGGAGTAATGGATTGACTGCAAAACGACCAAGGAAAATAATTTCTGCATATTATATTTTATTACACCAGATATCCTTCTATAAAAGCCATCAGAGTTGAACTATTACATTTATTTTCATGATTAATGAATGATTCCTCTAACCAATTGAACCTGTACAGGAACTGACTGGTGTCTTTCACCACTATAATGCATAGTAATTTAGCTGATGACAATGAGGAAACACTAGACTGACAGGTGAATTAATACAACTAAAATCTGCAAACTACTGTTTCTCTAGCAAATTCTTCCTAGATCTAAGAGCAGCCTTTAAATTCTGTATATAGATTCCTACAGGTTAATAGCTGCTTTGTTGATTCGGTATTTAAAATACATCTCAAAATGTTCTTTAAATTGTTAAGCTGCATATTACTGGCTGCAAGGCTGACCCTGGCAACTACAGGCCTGTCAGCCTGACCTCCGTGCCTGGCAGGGTTATGGAGGAGATCATCTTGAATGCAATCACACAGCACCTTCAGGATGGACAAGGGATTAGACCCAGCCAGCATGGGTTTAGGAGGGGCAGGTCCTGTCTGACCAACCTGATCTCTTTTTACGATCAGGTGACCCACCTGGTGGATGAGGGGAAGGCTGTGGATGTGGTCTATCCGGAATTCAGCAAGGCCTTTGACACAGTCTCCCACAATATACTCCTGGAAAAGCTGGTAGCCCATGGCTTGGACGAGTGTACCCTCTGCTGGATTAGGAGCTGGCTGGAGGGTCGGGCCCAGACAGTGCTGGTGAACAGAGCCGCATCCAGCTGGCGGCTGGTCACCAGTGGTGTTCCCCAGCGGTCTGTGTTGGGTCCAGTCCTGTTTAACATCTTTATTGATGATTTAGATGAGGGGATTGAGTCCATCATCAGCAAACTTGCTGATGACACCAAGTTGGAAGGGAGTGTTGACCTGCTGGAAGGCAGGAGGGCTCTACAGAGGTATATGGATAGACTTGAGAGATGGGCTGATTCCAATGGGATGAAGTTCAATAAGGCCAAGTCTCGGGTCCTGCACTTTGACCACAACAACCCCATGCAGCGCTACAGGCTGGGCACAGAGTGGCTGGAGAGCAGCCAGGCAGAAAGGGACCTTGGAGTACTAATTGACAGGAAGCTCAACATGAGCCAACAGTGTGCCAAGGTGGCCAAGAAGGCCAATGGCATCTTGTTCTGTATCAAAAATAGTGTGGCCAGCAGGACCAGGGAAGTGATCCTTCCCCTGTACTCTACATTGGTGAGGCCACACCTTGAGTACTGTGTTCAGTTCTGGGCCCCTCAGTTCAGAAAGGATATTGAGGGGCTGGAGTGGGTCCGGAGAAGAGCAATAAGGCTGGTGAAGGGACTGGAGCATAAGTCCTATAGGGAGAGGCTGAGGGAGCTGGGGTTGTTTAGCCTGGAGAAGAGGAGGCTCAGAGGTGACCTCATCACTGTCTCTTAACTACCTGAAGGGAAGTTTTAGCCAGGTGGGGGTTGGTCTCTTCTCCCAGGCACTCAGCAATAGGACAAGGGGGCACGGGCTTAAGCTCCACCAGGGGAAATTTAAGTTGGATATCAGAAAAAAATGCTTACAGAGAGAGTAATCAGGCATTGGAATGGCCTGCCCAGAGAGGTGGTGGATTCACCATCCCTGGAGATTTTTAAATGCAGATTGGACGTGGCACTGAGTGCCATGATCTAGTAAATGGACTGGAGTTGGACCAAGGGTTGGACTTGATGATCTCGGAGATCTTTTCCAACCCAATCGATTCTATGATTCTATGATGAATCTATGATACTGTGGTTTTTAGTTCTAATGGATTTTTTTGCTATTGTGGCATTGCCCCATCAGCTTTGCATGTACTAGGTTGCTGTACTGTCACTCAATATAAACAGGAACAGTGTCCACTAAAGTGTATATCTGTAGAAAAGGAATATTTCTTGTACTTATAATTAATAACCAATTAGAATATTATAAGTATTCTGCTCTTCTTTGTCTTGATTGCTTTTATGAGTTGTAAACTATAACCAAAACTGAAAATGAGTTCTTTGCTATGCTTCTTCTCAGTTTATACTCTTTATAAAATTATTCACACAAAATCTTCAACAGAATTATAAGGTTGAGGTTTACCAAAACTAGATACAAAATTGATTTTTAATTAAAACCTCAGGTTTGTGAAGGTTGAAACACAATTCACTTAAACACCATTCTGTTTGCATTAGGGAAGCTCTGCTTGTGTCAGTTCTGTATCTTGAGTGAGCATGTCCAGTGACTCTAGAAGATTAGTCTTTTTCTCCAAAGTAAGTCTGATGTAAGTTGAGTTAGAGAAAAGCTGAGTATAGCCTGAAAAGTCACTCTATAAAGTGTTTTTTTCCAAAACACTTCTCATGAAAATATTTTGATTAGCCAGTTAATTCTATTGTAGATGTGAGTTATTAATTTAAAAGTTGCACTTCAGACAAAATGTTTTCAGTTGAAAAAACACTGTTTTCTTGAGACAGAGTTTTACAGAAACATATGTTTAAATATTTTTTTATGAAATGTTGGCAGTCTTGGGTAGAATATTGTTCAGTGTCCTTTCTATTTTGTCAGCCACAAACAGTTTGCTAATGTTAATGGAAACTGAAGTTGGGCGCTTGGATTCTAATTTTCAAAAACTCAGAACATCTTCCCTATAGATTTGGTAAAGATCTTTCCTGCATTCTTCAACTTAAACTTCTTTTTCAGCATTGAAAAAACAAGAAAATATTTTCAGAGCTTTGGAATTTTTTGTGAGATAGGAATGGTGATGTTCAACCAGCTGTGTTAATTTATGCAAAATATGTGGATTAAGTAATTTTTTTACTTTTTTATTAAGTCTCTCCAGGATCAAGACTATAATCATTCAGTATAAGACCTTCTTTAACAAAAACAGAGTTGAGCTTCAGGGTGATGAAGAGAATGACAGAATTCATGCCACATTATGACAGAACCCAGTGTTCCTAATGCATGCACTGAAGCATATTCCTTACGGAAAAAGTCAGAGGAAATAATGTGAAGGTTAAAAAAACAGTGCTGCTAGCCTTTCATGCTTCCACCAAAATTATCCTGGTCCACTACACGCATTCTGTTTCACACACAGAAAGTGATGCTTAAACTTCCTCTCAGATACATATTTAGTCTATGCTGTTCTAGTCTTCACTATGTCAGTACCCCCCTAATTATCATCTCAGTCATCTAAGCTTTGTGTTAAGAACTGGAAATAAGCTGCTTGATGGAAAGATCATGACCTGCACTGACCCCCTGCTGCCCCCACAAAGCCTACAACAGCTGAGCGAAGGACTTCATGGGGTCCAGGTAGAGCATTCCCTCCCCTTCCCTGCATGACCATGCAGACATTGAGGACCAACCCCTCAACCAACAAAGGGTGTTGCAGCCTCTATTATGTGCAAGATACCTTATCTCCTGAGGGAGTCATCCCTGTCAAAAAGGATGAAAAAAAGACATTCTGTTAATTATTATTTAGAGAATCTGAATGAATGCCTTTGTACTCACATTTTGATTACAGATGAAAATTTGAGCACTCTAAGAACCAAGGATATGTGTAAAGGCACAACAAAGATAGATAGAAAGAGATAATTTGAGAGGTCATTTGCACAGTGGGATTTGGGGATAAAATTGGTAAAATATTAACACATATATGAAGAAACTTGAAAATAGCATTTTTAATTCCAGTTCACTGTATTGTAGTTTCTGTAATCATAGATTACAGTCTCAAGTGGGGGCACTTCATTTTGTGTAGTAAAAACTTGCAATATTATGCTCAAAACAATTGACTATCAATATTTAGTGTGCAAAAAGTGAAGGAAACTAGAAGATATTTTATTTTACTCTAACAGTTGCAAATTAAGAGTTTAAACAAACTCTGATAAATCTTTTTTTATTTTTAACAAAAAACAAAACCCTGAAAAAATCCCTTAAAATTTTCCATAAAGGATTCTTTCTAACAGACGAAAGCAAACACCCACTATGTCTTTTATGGGCTATAGTGCAGATTTGATACTGAAACCTGCCCACTTTGAATTTAGTTCTGATACTGCTGAGTCAGAGGTAATGGATTTGACATGATACCATCAAGGAAAACATTGCACAGATGCACATTCCTTCACAGAAGTGCTATATAGATGCTTAGGCACAGAATTAACATTTACCCTAGAATACTGGTGTTAGCCATAATTTAGCTGTGTGAAATCAGTGCTTTAATCATGATTGATTTCAAAGTTTTATTTTTCCCAGCAACTTACTACTTCGTGACATTTATTTATCTAGTAGGGCACTCTTAGTCAGCAGATATGTTGCTCGTAAAACTGGAAGTTTAGTTGGTTCCTGTTCATGGATGTATCAGCCTACCTATGCCCAGAGAATGGACTCTCCTGTGCATTACTGAATCTAATAGAGGACAGTGCAGTTTTGAAAACTCTTTGAAATTAAAAGACTTACCAGGACAAAAACTCAGGATGTTTTTCATAATTGAGTCACTTTGTATCCCAGAACATTATAAACCAACTTTCCACAAAATAGCCTCTAAGCTCTGCATCATCCACCAAGATGTAAAGTCATAATAGTTAAAAAAAAAAAAAAAGGTCAACCTTTTGGATAACCATGGTTGTATAATTTTATTAACTGCTGAGTGCTTAATTGTGGAATTAAAATTAATTAATTGTTAATATCATAGAAAATTGTAAATAGCCAATTTTGTAGGAATTCATCTGTGAAATTACATATTCTGGCACTTGTGGATTCTTAGAGATGTTATGTAGGATTACATTAGGTTCACGATTTACCTTCCAGAATTCAGACAGGCAGAATATGTTTATAATATATTTTACAAGGAACTGGAGATAAACTCTAGATATAGTGGAGTCTTACGCAAACTGTACATAGTATATGAAGCCCTGGGCAATGGTGTGATGGGTAGCTTAAGCCAATTTTTTTTTAGATTAAATATATTTATATTTCTATTTTATATCAAAGATGGAATGCAATAAAGAGCCAAATATTAAGACAGTAAGTTATGTAGTTATAACTACAGTTTGAATTTTAATTGGGAAGAGGAAAAAAATTAGTTTTTTAAAAAATGTCATAGCTGTTCTGATTTTGTTTACAATACCCTTCCTAAGTTAGTTTTAACTGTAAGAATCACAAGCAGGTTAACAGCAATTAACTCAGTCTCACAGTTTGAGATAATTTAATACTCCTGTGTTCTACTCTATTGCTTCACCAAGAGAGTCTCAAGGTAATCTGCTGGCTTGCAGTTTCCTATAACCATTGATTTGTATTAATCAGTAGCCGCCCTACTTGTGCAGCTTCACTGTTTCAGCAGTCCCACCACATGACTTTGTTGGGCCAGAGTCTTCCTGAAATTTTCTACCTTTTTGTGGTCTCAGACTGTTTCCCTTGAAAACTGCATTTTGCTAATGTTTCATGTCACCAGAAAGAAACTTCAGCATAACAATATTGAAGAAGACTGATCTTCCTCAGGGAAGTTCCTACCTGGAAATAGCCCTGGCTCTCCCTGCTGTCCCCACGTATTTTGTACATTTGTATTAAGTCCAGAGAAACAACAGGGTGGTGTGTGGTATAGAAAAAATTCTATAAAAAAAAATTTGGAGTGTGAAGTCACCATTTCTGCAGGTGTTTGAGAAAAGACTGGATGTGAAACTTAATACCATGGTCTAGCTGACCTGGTGGTCAGTCATAGGTCAGACCTGATGATCTCAGAGGTCTTTTCCAACCTAATTGATTCTGTGATTCTGATCATTATGTGGAAAGTCCAATTCAGTGTAGATCAAGTATTTCCCCTGTTTGTTGTTGTATTCATCACCGTGTGTGTAGGAGCAATTAGACATCTGACTGGAAACGTAATAATGATATACATTCTTTTATACTTTTATAAACATATGCTGCCTATTTTTTTGCTTTTTACTCATTTCTTTTTATCCTCAGTATGGAGGTTTAAAGACATCAGCTAGAAAGGATCATGTTGCTTTAGAAGCCATAAAAAAATAATGGATTGTGCTAGGAAAAGAAAGTAGTCTTAAAGATCCTCACCTTGTTTTCTCTTGAATTTACTGCGCAGACTGTTCTGCTTCCTGCTGCACTTCTCATTCTTCTGTTTAGGTCCTGCAATCCTGTTAGACACAGTTTTTAGCCGCGTCTTTTCCTACTCTCTGAGATGCTTCCTTTCTGTTGGCAGTTGATATCCCTAAAGAGGTGTTTTTCACTTCGTCTATTCATGATGTCTACATATCAATACAAGTGATACCTTCTATTACCTATCTTCCTTTATTGATTCTTTCAATAAACATCAGGAGAATCAGTAGGAAAAGCAATAAAGAGGACAAGAAGCAACACACACATTCATTGCTTGAGAAAAGCTGATTTGCAGGAATAATTCCCTATAGGTATTATTACATAATACTCAGTAAGGTCATTTGAAGCTTGTATTCTGAACCTGTTAAAATAAGAAGCTCTAATCTTGTAAAAATTTTCATTCTCTCTGGTTGTCATGATTTCTAGGATTCCTGGACAAGACTAATCTGATAGAGGAGCTATTACATTTATCATCATACCAAAGAACAGCATTTATCTCACAATATTACTTGCTTTCAGTTGCTGTTAGCGTCAATTGGCTAGGAATGCATTGAGAGAGGTTGAAAAGTAAGAAAATGTCACTAGCACTGCAATTGAAAGATTCATGGTTTTAATTAAAATTTCTTTTTTCTTTTTTTTTTCCAGTTTATAGCACTATAAACTGAAAAATATACACATTATTTTTCCCCAAAATTATATACATGGTAGACACTTAGAAAAATAACTGAATTTTTATAAAAATAAGGAATGGATAGCAAAAGTTCTGATCAAGTTTGTACTCATGACAAAACTCCTGATTGGTACAAATGGATTTCAGTGTCTTCATTGGTATAGTTGAAATACTAGGGAATTTGAACATTCTTAGTCAGAAAACCCCTGCTTCATTTTGGCTGAGTCTTGGAAAGTACAATGCCTCCATGTGGATACATGCAAGGGAACCCCAATGCTCTTCTCCTAACATTTTATAAGGACCCTTATCACAAGGGTTTGACTACCTGGGCTCAGTGTAAGCGCTGCTAGTGCAGTAGCGCAGCTTGGATACAGAGCTGTTTGTATTGTAAAATCCTCAGCAGGGCTCAGCTCTGTTCTCTCAGGATCTGTTTTTGTTTCTCTTTCCCATGTTTGGTTTTCCTTTTTTTTTTTTTCCCCCACCCTCTAGAATGACAGGGAGATAAATGAGCTAGTGACTAAGTGTATTTTCACCCATTCTTGTACCTTCATAATTTTGATCCTGAGCCTGATCTGCTGACCTGACTCTTTGACTGTGGCCTTGGACCTATCTCTTAACCACCAACTTTGCCATTCAGCCTGATCTGTTTGTTTGAACTGTTCTTCTCCAGCACATGTGCTGTGGGACTGCAAACATTTTTGGTAGGATCCTGCTCCTTCCTGACATGCTGTGAGTCTCAACTCCCAGCTCACCTACCCTTTCCTTGCTACTCTGTGAGACACGTTACATCTTTTTCTTTAGGGCTGGAGGCTGTCAACCAATTTATGTCACAGAAACCATCTTTAAAATTGTGTTTGAGCTGATGAGAAGAGGTAGTGTACCTCAGTGCTCTCATCTTGAATTAATAAATTTTCTTTCACACGCTTTTATGCATTTCCTGATTTTAACAGACACTTTTATTTCTGGAGTAGTACTGTAAGTATAATTCTTAACATATTAATAAACTACTGAAGTCTCATTAGAACACCTGAAAATCTTGATCTTCAAAGATGGGATGCTATGTCAGATTTAATAGTTTTTAGGTGATCTTTTTTCTCTTTTGTTATTTGAAAGCACTAATGCTGGTTTAAAGAATAAGAACTTCTTAAAGCTATTCACCTGAAATCAATTTGCAATGAAATGCAGAAAAAAATTCAAAACCAGTTAACTGTGAACTCAGATATGCCCCAGAGTTAAGTTGCATGGAGGCTTTTTCCACAAGAATCTAATTTCTAAGAGCAATTACCCATGTCTGTGATACTGCTTCTTCAGTGTAAGGCCAATGGAGTAATGAGAAGGCAATACCCTAATTGTGGCATGATTCTTGATCTGTACTAATATGGATAACTAAAGAAATACAACAATAGGAGAATCTATTTTGCATTTGCGATGCCACCTAACTTTTCACCCTCTGCTTTTCCCATACACAGGTCTACATGTAAAATCGATATACCACACCCTTTAATGATAAAACGAGCCTCTGGCAGGTTCCTTACAGTGTTGTTTTAATAGAACAGTGCTGGTGCCCATGCAAGTTCATGGGCTGTTATAAAACTCACTGAAAAATATGATCTCTGTGTTAACTCCACAAATATGATCTTGCTTTCCTCATGACCCCTTGGAATCCAGGCAAATCCAGAGCATTTTTTGGTAATACTATTACTTTAATGAAAACTCAGAAGAATATTCAGTCTTAGGTATTATTATAATTTCAAACCATATCTCAGGAGTGCTTTTGCTTCTTTGGCAGTGAATTACAGTTAATTTTATGCTACATTAAAATCTTTTCCATAGGTTTGACCCTCTCTTTTACATCTACCCCCTCATGCTGGAACTTGGACTGGTAGTCCTTAATAAACAATATTTATTTTGGGGATGTCTGACCATAACTTTTCTTCCCATCCTCAAAAATATTGCATAAACCAGACTGCTGTGTGCTTTAGCCATGTTTTTTTGTGTTTAAAATCTATGAATATAGGATCAATAACTGTGTTTTTCATCTGTGACATAGTAGTATGAACATGCACAATATTATGAAAGACTATTAATAATCACAGAATCATTAAGATTGGAAAAGACTTCAAGATCATGGAGTCCAACCTTTGACTGAACACCACCATGGCAACTTGACCAGAGCACCAAGTGCCATGTCTAATTTTTTCTTGAACACTTCCAGGGATGGTTACACCACCACCTTCCTGGGCAGCCTGTTCCAATGGTCAGCCACCCTTTCAGTGAAGAAATCCTTACTGATGTCCAACCTGAGCCTCCCCTAGTATAGCCTGAGGGCATTTCCACTTCTCCTGTTGCTATTTGCCTGGGAGAAGAGGCTAACCTCCAACTTACTACAATCTCCTTTCAGACAACTGTAGAGAGCAACAAGGTCTCCTCTGAGCCTCCTTTTCTCCAGGCTGAACAACCCCAGCTCCCTCAGCCCTCCTCATATGACTTGCTCTCTAGACCCTTCTCCAGCTTTGTCGTTCTTCTAATGTTTTAATCTTTCTACCATGTCTTTTAGAAATCAAATTGATAATTAGATCATGCAATGACCAATATACATCTTGTTTCAGTCATTGCCAATTTTAAGGGTCTTTTGATGTGGGAAGGGAAAATTAATTATTAAAAAAAAAAATCAGGTGCAGTTTCCTTTTGAAGCATTCCAGTCTTGAGACTTTGCTCATTAAAGTAGCAAGCCTGTAATTTAAACCAAAAAATTCTTTTTTGATTTTATTTGAACTGCACTAAAATAAAACTAAATATCTATCTTCACAGGCATATCATTTAAACAGTAATTTTAAATAGCCTCAGGGCTGCTGGACAAGTATTGAAAGCTTTTCTCATTAGGTTCATCCAGTCTTCTCACACAGCCTTCTGTTTCTTAATGAAGAGCAGAAAAGTTTTGATGTTGCACAATGTAAGAGAAGATAACGTTATTTTTTTACAAAATGTCTGAACAAGTAAAACACTTGACTGCTCCTAGAAATTCACAGCACATCCACTTTCTCATCAAGTGTTATATAGGTGCTAAGACTGTACTCCGAGGGTCTCACAGAGAGTGGAATCAGTATTCTACTATTCTCTGTTCCCTTTGCTCTCATGGAAATAATTTCACAAGGGTTAAGCTGGAAAAGAACTAGCAATAATCACTCCAGGAAACTTGAGAACTTTACATTTGTTAACATTTTGCCTGCTTCTTTCCCCACACTTCCCCCCCACCCCCTTTTGAAAGCATGGGAAAGTCTCATGGGTGTCTTGAACTGACTCGGGTTTCTCATGCATTATTGCTGGATCTAAAGTCACCAGCAGTCTCTATATTGAGATTAATATGAAAGATATACATAGATTCAGAGCAGTTTTCTGAACTCTTTCTCAATCTATATAGTCCTTGTGCACAGTACCCACGTTCACTGTCATAAAATGACAGTTTAATAGCAGAAGGCTATTACAATACCACAGTTATCTGGACATTGAAGACAATAGTTTGATTTTATGCTAAATAAGATACCTGCATATATTTGGAAATATGTTAGTCCAGAATCATGTGATGCAAAATATCTGACTGCTTTTCAAAATTGACATAGTTTCCCCATGCCCTGGATTAAGTGTTTTTATATCATTAAAATAAAAGAAAAACAATCCAACAGTAGCATGACATTTAAATAATATGCAGAGGAAAAATAAGTGCTATAAAAACATTTTAATAAAATAATAATAGCATAGTACTGCTTATATTGAGTAAACCACACAAGGGTTTGGTAATCTAATCTGAACATTAATACTCAATGAAACTGGAAAACTTAAACTGTAATATATGTGAATTTCCTCTTTCCTCACAGTGTAAATTAATCCCTTACCACGTGACTCAGTTTCTTAAATTATCTTTCTTTTGGCACAATTACAATAAAATGACATTATAAACTATGTTATGTATGTTGATAGAAAGCAGGTAGTTAACATCAAGAAAGAAAGATTTGCTGTAAGCCTGTGAGCACTTGTGAAGTGTGCCATCATTGTGAGCCACTTCACGCTGCTATATTAACCTTGTGGTTATAAATCTCTTACATGTACAATCCCCAAACTCTCTTTTCAAATTCAAGTTTCTTTTTTTATCTTTATTCAGTAACAATGTGATTCTTAAAATTGTCTGGCATATTATATGCCATAGTTTGTTTATTGTGATACAGAGCTAGAATATTTGTTGGTAGCAAGCATGGCTAACTGCATTAGTAGTGAATACATGATAACATTGAAGTCTGTTTTGTACATGTGTGATTTTTGTTTTAAAGTTTTCCCTCACGGAGGACTCAAGTTTATTTTAGCCTGCTATCACCTTACTTCCAAAGAATGCTTGTATTAATAGAATAACATTATCTAGAAAGGGTGTGCTAGGCAGAAATCAGAAAAAGCTGAATGAACCTCAGTCTTCTACTCAGGTCATAATTTATGGATATGTTGCCATCTTTCATAACACAAATGCTAGACTCGCAGTAATACAGCAAAAGCCTTCCCTCTTCAGGGAAGTTCTGTAGACTATGCCATCCCTTCACTCAGTGTTTTTCTGTTGCTGTTTAAGACTTCCTTGACATAACACAGTCTGTGATTTTCCTTTACTGAAAAGAACTGAGACAAATAAGGAAGTTCTGTATATTCCAAACTCAGATTACCTTTTGCAACTTTTTTTATATAGACACTTTGCACCTGAAGAATTTCCAATACCATTGATGTTACAATTCCTGTTAAAAACAGTGACAAAACTCACAGATTATAACTGCGAGAAGATGAAGCAGAAACACAGCCTCCTGCTTGAAAAATGCAAAATTCGAGGCAGCGCAATGCTACGCAGTCATTCGCGAAGCGTGGAACCCACGCATTTAGTTGCCGTGCCCTGAGCCTGGCTGCCGAAGGCAGTGAGAACAGGCGGTGACCGCGGCGGTTCTCCGTGCCAGTCCCAGGCATTTCAGCTGCCGGAAAACCGGGAAGGGGGACACTTTTACTTTCCCAAAGCAAGCGACTCACCTGAGCAGTACCGCAGCTTCCCAGAGATAAAACCCCGAGACAGCCGCACGGAGGTACCTAATCCGGGCCATGCTGCTCGGAGATGCGACGGAGCCCGGGAGTGGTGCTGTTCGAGGCATCAGCGGGGCTCGGTGGGCGGCGCGGCTCCCCGCCGGCGGCGGGCAGCGCCCCAGCACCCTGGAGAGCTCCGGCGGCTCCGCGCCCGGCGTCCGCCGCCCACCTACTGTCTCTCGCCCCGCGCCCTCCCGCTGGGCCCCGCCGCGCCCGCCCCGCCGCTCCGCATCGCAGCCGAGCGGGAGCCTAATCCCAGCCTGGGCGGCGGCGCCGAGCCGCGGCGGGAGCCCCCTTCCCCGCCCGCCCGCCCCCGGCTGTTACTAGCAGCCAGCGCTCCGCCGCCGGACGCATCGCGGGCACAGGGCGCGCCGCGGCCCGGCGGCAGCGGGGCGGGCGGGAGCAGGGCGGGGGCCCAATGCGGCCGCCCCCCGGAGAGCGCGGCAACCACGAAGGCAGCGAGGCGGGATCGGGCGCGGCGCTGCGGCGAGGGGGCGCCCTGCGGAGGCTGTCCCGGGCAGCAGAGGTGCCCCGCCGGGAGCGCGTGGGAGGGCTCGGCTGGGGCTGGTGGGGGATGTCTGTGCTCAGAACGACTCCTGCCCTGAGCGCTTTCGCTCCCCCGGGAAGAGGGGCGGCGGGGTCCATGCCTACGCAGGGCAGCGACCGTGAAAGAGACGAGATGAACTCACTGAACCTCGGGTCTCGGAAAGGATTGGTGAAAGAGGGGTGGTTCTGATTTGCCTGTATGGCTGGTGGTATACTTTTTCTTAGATTTAAATGGATGAGGGTGGGGGATTTCAGAATAGTGCTGACTGACACAGGAATCCTGTTCTATTTGACTTTTTCAGAAAAGAAAGATGATCTAGTGAAATAAAGTGGACTAGTAGGGAAATCCAAAGAGTTTGAAAGTTTAGCTGAGGAGGAGAGTGGATGGGACTATGGGAAGGAACAAGCGAAAGAACGTTGTAAGAGGGAAATGAGAAAGTTATTTGTGAGTAGAGGGAGGAACAGAGAGTGATGTTCCAAGTACAGCTGGCAGTAGGAAAGTGAATACAGAATCACAGAATTTTCTGAGTTGGAAGGGACCCACAAGGATTATCAAGTACAGTTAAAGTAATGGTCCATATGGGGATGAAACCCATGACCCTGATGTTAGCACTATGCTCTAACCAAACAACATTTAATGCAAACTAGGAGTTGCTTTCCTTAGAAAAGGATAAGAGTTTATGAGTTGATTTGAGAAGTATTGTTTGAGAAATTCTTGTGGAACTCTGTATGATTTGTGCATGAAGTAAAATGAAAAGATTTATGATGAAGGGCTCCACCTGGAGAGGGACAGAAGAGGAAAATATGTATGAGATTCTAAAGTAGGGAAGCTCAGTGTGAAACTAAAAGATAATGGCCTTCAAACACCCATGTCATGTCTGGGAGAGCCAATAGAAGGAGAAATCTGTGGGGACCAGTTCAGAGACAGACCTCTGCATTTGCGAACTGCATCTGGCTGGGCATATCCCCCTCTCCTTGACTGCCTCAGTATGCAGCTGCTGACTTGGTTTTTCCTGTAACTACTAATTAATGTTAGATAGCAGCCTCACTACTCGTGCAGTTCTATTAGTTGCACAGCCCACATGATTATCTCATGCTGCAGTCTTATTAAAACTATTAAAAAGCCATATAAAACCTAAGTGCCAAAGAAGGAAGCAGATGTGGAAAAAGGCGAGGGTTCAGCATGATAAGGCACATGAAGAAAAGCAAAAGAAACAAAACTGAGAGAATTATAAAAACCTCATTAAAGAAAAAGGAAGATGGAAAGAAAGAGTGAAATATAAAACAACTTTTAATACAGAATAGAAAGA
Source organism: Pithys albifrons albifrons (assembly GCF_047495875.1). NCBI lineage: Eukaryota > Metazoa > Chordata > Aves > Passeriformes > Thamnophilidae > Pithys > Pithys albifrons. Next base: position 38,607,838 of record NC_092462.1, read on the forward strand.
GATTAAAAGGTCATTTAGTAGGGAAGACAGGGAAAAGAAATAAGAAAAGGAATTTTCTGTATTTCTTTTATCCAAGGATAGTATGTGAGTTAGAAATAGGGTTTTTAATTAGAAATTTTGAAAGCAATCACATGTTCCACCTCTGAGTATGTTGTCTTTTTTTAAAAAAAAAATTCTAAAATATTCCACATGTAGGTTTCATCCCACCCAGTTCTTAACTTACATTTTCCAGTTTCACAATATCCTTATTATATTTTTAGCTCCTTGTCAAGATTATTCCAGCAAGTACTGCTAAATAATAAAACCTGCCACATAATTGAGAATCAGTTGGGATTTTTTTCTTAATATATATCAAGTGTACGGCTGAAGAATGCACTAGAATGTCACTAATTTACTTCCTCTCTTCCCTGACCTTTTAAAATAAGTAGTTACACAAAGACAAGGATTCTTTAAATTTCTAGATAGTATTTGCAAGAAGTTGATTCTTTTTTTCTCATTCTCCCTGTAGTCCTGGATGACAACAATGATCATGAAAGGAACTTGTTTAAATTATTGACTGAAAAACATACTAACAAACAAATTAAAGAATCCTTCTATTTACCCAAAGACAGTCTGTCAGTGTAGGTGCTCTAAAGAATCAGTGTAGAGTAATTCCTTTGTATATTCAAAACAGTGGATTCTTATCTTTCCCCTTAAAATAAGTATGTAGTGAGGCTGCTTCTCCAGGCTCTATTTATCTTTGTGCATTATGTACTCCAGTAATTAATTGGTCTAACATTTCATTTATTTGCACTGAGGCAAGGACATTTTTCTTGCACGGTATTAGTTAAAACTACCATCACAAACAGTCCAGGTCTCTAATAGGAACAGTTCTATTAATTATAAATGCACTTTGGATATGCAGTACTCAAGATTCTCAAAATTCTTGTGGGAAAAATTTACACTTACTTGTGCTTTAAGTAGCAACTTTGCCATTGCATCATTTTGTTCTGCTACATAAGACTGCTGTTATCAAGATTTTCAAAATTTTCTGTGGGTAGAGTTGAATATTAAAATACTGTCTTCTGAATTAATTCAGACAACTCACCTTGATTTATAAAAGGTTAGAGTTCAACAAAGCATTCAAGTACATATTGTTGACTACAATGAGGTTAGAAACATACAAGCATACTTCATTTTTAATCACAAAATTTGATAAAATATTCTCTAATTGTTTTAATTCACTGTTCTTTTAATTGCATAATACCTTGGTGTATGATTTGATGCTGTAGTTGTTGCTCATCTTTATGCTCATCTAGTCTAGAGACTAGACAAGTTAGAATTTTTGTTGGTCTCTAAGGGGGGAATGAGGCCTTAGGATTTTTATGTATTTGTAGGTTTTTGTACAGCTCTACAGTTTCTCACACTTGAAGTAGCAGCTAACAGTTTATAACAGCTTCTCACAGTTTGCGCCACATTCCTAAATTTCTGTTTAGTGGTATTTGCAGTGGACAATAGGAGCAAGAACATCATGTTTGGGACACATACACCTGGACCAGAATAAGAAGACATATTGTAGTCAAAACAAGATAGAAGACCCAGAACCCTTGGAGGCACTCCAACAGGGCAGTTCGGGAGGTGGTACCAGGGGCAAAAGTTTTTGGGTTGGATCTACGCATTAGATATGATAATTAAGTAGTATTATAAATTTGTAAGAACCCTATACAATGCACGCACCTTAATACTTCATGCACCTGAAAGCTTCCATTAAATAACTGCTATCTACTTACCTATATTAGTATTATCTCAAAACATTTTTTTAGCTTGATTTTAGGCAACATTTGTACTCAGCAAAAGGTAAGATAGGTCAATTTCATAGAGTGCCTCACTTCATTAACACACAATTTATACAACTAAACACAAAAGCATCCAGCTACTTAAAAGTATTTATACTGAGGAAACAAAGTGCACATACGGATGGAAGGATTACATAGTGTGCTTTTTGGTGTGACAGAGTTCTTCTGGAATATTAAGCCAAACTAATCATAGTGTTAGTCATGAGGAGCTGTTTTATCATTTTAGTGTGACCAGTTCTAAACATGTTATGGTTCAGTATGTTTAAATAATCATTTCATAAGAAGGCAACTGACAAATTTTAAAGGTTTCCGAAAAGAACTACAAGAACACTACAGTTTGGATTACTTTCCTAATATAAGATTTAAAATGTTCAGCTTGTAAAAAACAGAGAGGTTTAGAGGAGTCTTTAGATGCCATCATGAAGTAAAAGCAATTGTGAAGGTCATTTTTAAAATAAGTACAGGTAGTAAATTAGCAAGACTGGAACCTGATAAAAGATGAATTCAGCATAGAAAAGAAATAATCCTACTCTGAAGGAATTAAAGGACTGAAAAAAATAAAGAAGGAGCCAAACTGATCACCATTTAAAGGCTTTAGGTCAGCTGTATCTTCTGTGTTTGGTCCGTAAGGCTCTGGGTAAAATCTGATGAGGTTAAGTTCAAGTCAACAATGGCTTCAGTGTTAAAACGTGAACCTATAAACTCAAAGTGTTTTGTAATGATATATTTAGCTACAAAGTAAAGGTTATTTATTTTCTTAGAAGAGCAATACATTGACCTTACAAGCATTAGGTTGGCTTCCAAGCTGACAGTTGAAAACCACATATATCAAAAAGGTAAGGAATAAAGACCCTGTGTATGTCGTCTTTATCACACTTGTATTGCCAGATTGAACATTCCAGCATTTTAAAAGGGTGTTTTGATGGGATATGACATCACTGTAGTTTTAGATACTAGTTTTACTGAGACATGTTTGATTATGTTAATTAATCTGCCTTTCTCAGTACACAGGATTTCCCAGGATGTAATTCATTCAAGTGTGAAACCCCAGAGGCTTTGACCTATTACTAAACACAAAACTACAAATAGAATAGATGGTTTTTGGTAAACATGATCCTAAAATAGAAAGGCCAATTTCAAAATATTAGAGTAACTTCACTGTAAAAAGAAAATTTAGTTGTTCAATATACCCCAATTGTCGGAGTAGACCCGGGGTTTATACAGTGGCAGAAGTGCTGCGGGAGATGGATGGACGAGGACGCCGAGGTCCGGGAGCCCGGCTCCCCGAGTATGGAGGCTCTGCGAGAGATTTGTAGGGACTCTAGTGGGTTCATGCCCTATATTGATGTTTCCCCAGTTTGAATATTGTGCCCTTGATGTGGCTGCCCTGGTTGTTTTTCCCTTGGTCGTTCCTTGTCCAGGTTTCCTCTTCCCACAAGACCCTCCGGGTCGCGTCCCCCTGTCCCAGCCCGACCCGGCCATGGGGGCGGTTTGCCGGCAGGGCCGCCCACGAGGCGCTGCTGGAGCCCGGGCGGGGACTGTCCCTGCCTCGGAGTGCCGGAAGCCCTACGGTAGAATTTCCCTGCCCATCTCATTCTCCTATTGGTCCTTTTGCCGCTCCTCCCCTCCCTCCTTCCCTTCGTTTGCATGCACCCAATGAAGTGCGTTACTCCGCCTCGTCTCCGCCCCGTCTCCGCCCCTCTTCCCCGCCTACATCCGGGGAATTCCCATGCTCTCCTTATAAGCTAGCGCGCGGCATTAAACTTGGCTTTTCCTCGTGGACTCCTGGCAAGTGCAGACTTGCTCTGTTCGGGGCGGTCGCCGGGCCGGGGGTGGGAGGAGCCGACCTCGCTTCTAGGGGGCTTGTTCCTAGGGAGCCCCGCTGGCCGCTTTCCTAGCCTTGCTCCTGGAAGCAGAATCCTTTCCACCGTATCCGTGGGTTATTCACAATCCGCTGATACCCAATAAACAAGAAAAGGCTTAGCAATGTATTTCAGTCTCTGAAAACAAAGTGGGGTGTCTGTATAAGATCATTTCCTAGACAGTTCCCTCTGTAAGAAATACAGTTGTTCACTTCAAGGCTGTAACATAACATTCCTCAAAATGTATTACCTCAAAAGCATGTCTCGGGATAACTAAAATAAATAGACTTTTTAGTTTGGTTTGCTTAATTGTTGGCAATAGTATTTAATTTTGGGATGCATACAAAGAAGTTGTTTGCAATTCATGATTAACTAAATTTTCAGTCTTTTAGATAACTGTGGTATGAACACCAGATTGCATGTGTTTTTCTTCAGATAATTTTTGTTCTCAAGTACTATGCTTGTTTAAAGGTAAACCGGCCGGTGAAATGAACCCAACTCAAGAGATATTAAAAGTCAGAGTTACAATTTAATAAAAAGATTACAATAAATACAATGATATAGAGAAAAACTTGGTTTCAACTACAAAACCCAGATGTATAACCCAGCACTCTGGGGCACAAACAGAATGATGTTCATTAGCCCCTGTGCCAAGCACCACGTTGTTGCCCTGAATCCAAAGTAAAAGAAAAGGAAAACCTCTTGGTGAGGATGATGCTAGCAGTCTTGTTGAGAGAGCAGTTGCAGGCCTGTTGAGGTTCTGGCCCTCCTCTGGATCTGATGAATGGCACCAGATGTCCCAAAACCTGAAGATTATCTATGCTCAGACTCAGGTGGGAATGCCCAGTACCTGCCCCCTGGGTGTGGAGTTTCACAATGGGCGATTTAACTCTGTGAATCATGGGATATTTTTGGAATCTTTGATGGTCTAGGTTGTTGCAACTGCCTGTTGTGCCAGTCTCTAATTGCCCATAAGCAGACATGACCCCTCAGGCTGGGTGTGAAGGTGCTAATGCCTCCCCTGGCAGGGACTTATCACGCCTAAGTCATTGGTGTAAAGACAGGAACACTCCCCTATGTCATAGGGTTCTCTAAAGCCTAGCCTGTACTCTGAGGTGTCAGGTGTGCCCTGAGCAGCTGCTGCAAAAGATCCATGATTAACAATTAATCAGAAATTAATGGAGGGTGTAGAATATACAGTTTTGGTTATACCCACACAGTGACAAACTAGTCCTGTCCACTGTAACTAGGGCAAGTACTTTCTGTATTATGTCTTAGTTCTCCTAAGTCAGATGGGGTTCCCCAGTTCCAGTGGCAATTGTTCTTTCCATCATGATCTTTAGATCTGTGCTAATCTATAGGAGACACTAGTCTCTTGGGGGATGGGGAGGGGAGGTTATAGTAGTAGGAGAAATTAAAATGCAGGTAAATGGTCTACATATTATTCTTAGTGCCAGAGCTCATCCAATGTTGAGGTATATATCTCACATGTACATATCAAGTGCGTATAGAGGAGAATTTGAAAAATATATTAATAAAGGGAGGACAGATTGGAAACTTTGATGAAAATGCTCACATTCTCATAAGGAACAGATACATACATAAAAATACTACCAAATTGTCTATCTAAATATGAAAATGTGGTTAAATATTAGTCCCTATGGTTACAAAAAGTGTGAATATACAGTCACTTTATATGAAGACAACAAAGCAAGGATATAAATAAAAAGTATATTTGTACTCCAGAAGTGGTCATCACTGAAAAAAAGTGCCCAAGTGTAGGTGTACCTGATATGTTAATGTTCACTGTGGTGTCTTGACTAACTTGAAGCAAACTATGATCTTTTCTTTATATGTTTATAAATGGAATTTCTGTTAGATAATGGATCAGTTGGAACTTAGTATTTTCTCTATGTTTTAACACAAAAGAACAGAACAAACAGTGGTCTATAGAGAGGGCAGAAATGCCCATGAACCACTGTGTGCAGAGTTCCATCAAAAGCAGAAAGATTTGCAAACTATGTTATTAGCTTTGTTTATTAATCAAGGCTTTAGTCCATGAAACTCTGTTTAGCTCAAAGCAAGGGAGCTGTTCTGCTGGAGTCAGCAGCCCTGTGAGTGTTTTGCTGGCTCAAGCCTCAAAGGAGACCAATCCTGCTAGTTAGTGAGTGCTCTCTCTCTTTTTTTTTTTAATTTAATTTTGCGTTGTAATCATAGCAGAACAATTCTTAAATATCCAGAATAGCCTGCCATTTTCCCAGTGTGAAACTTTCAGTTCCTTCCATTTTCTTGAGTGCTTTTGATGGTGTTTTTTTTTTAACTTTGCCCATGGGATAATGTTATATACAAAAAAAATTAACAGAAAAGCAAATTGTACCTGTACAAATTAACTCCCATGGATTTTGACACTAGAAATATGTTTACTTGCATGAGTAAGATGTAGCATGGGTTGAGACTATTTTAATGATATAGTTGAAAATGTGTGGGTCTTGTGATAGGAGGAATTATTACAAGAACACCTCAACTCTATGTTTTATGCTGTGTAGTTGGTGCTTAGAGGCAGGGTTTAGATATGACATTTTTGAAATTTGTTGATGTTGGACTTTGTTTCTATTGGATTATTTCTCATTAAAATTTTAAAAGAAAAAAAAAACCAAACAAAACAGAAACTCAAACAACTTTCAAAACACACTTCTCAGTCCCCAAGAACAGATGCAGGAAAGTAGTGACAGCAGGTGTATACGAAAAGGAAGAATTTAAAGCTGAATACACAGATTTTTTTTTTGTTTGTTTTTTTTTATCCTGCCATACTTTACAGCATTTTTCTTATTCATCTTGAGAATATATGGATTTCACAGCATGTTCTGGAATCTAAGAAACACAAGTATGAATTTAAGGGGACAGTGAATACTGCAGATGTAGAACAAAGTGGAAAACCTCCCATTAATTGTTCTTTCTCTCTTGTTCTGGTCTGTGCTCAGATCCAATGTTTCTACTAACTGTACAGGATACATCTAGCATAAGGTCAGAGGAAGGACATTTTGAGGATATTAAGATACTTTCGATAACCCTTTGATTTCCTGTATGACTTAAATAGGTTGCAGGAGATCCTATATAACAATCTGGGAATGGATTCCAAAGTATAAGACCTGGGCTAGCTTAGTTTGGTAGCTGACTGTCACCTTATGAACCCTGCTAGCCAGAACTGATTCTCAGAATTGTGACTGAAAACTGAAGTATTTTTGTCCATCTTTCTCCCAATAATTTTTCTGAAACACTTTTTGACATCTACTTACTTATTTCAGCTAATTACTTTGCTGTAAAATGTATTATTTTGGTAATGATGCCGTGAATGACCCTTCCCCCCAAAAACAGGACTTCGAGCCACGTTAGTGTAGGGTAAGATAAAAGTGAAGGTCCTTAAATAACACAGGGCCTACAGCCCACAGGAATACAGGGTGACATGCATGTGTCTTAGTTCTTGTTTCCATGGCTTTTGTAATAAGATCCCTCCAATCATTGCTTTACACATTTCTCAGTCCAGTCCCAGTCCCACCCCCTGGTCCAACCCCCTGGAATTGGGTCTGGGGTCGTCAGGACCCTCTGTCTTCATCAGCTCTTCTTCCTCAGGCACACAAAGGTCTCTTGGAGTTCATCCAATTCTGGCTTTTGGGTCACTCTGACCTATGTTTATGTTTCATTCTGTAGGCCTTCTGATATCCTTCAGCTCTTTACCTTGGAAAGGAGTCTAAACAAGATTAATTAACTAAAGGAATTTGAGCTCCCTATTCTGGGACAGGGGTAGTGATAGAAAGGCATTAAACTTAAACTGTTAGAAATATTAACCCTCTAAAAATCTACAACTACTGTGTTCCTAAAATCTACAAAATGTGAAAATCAGAACAAAAACCCTTTTGGCATCAGTAATAATCAATTACATTACATTGCTTTCATATGCACTTTTTACAAGGAATGAGTGCTTGTTAACATATTTTGATTTGCTTATAAGAAGCTGGACAACTGGATCATTTGAATTGAGGTATAATTATCCACCTCCCTGACCTCCTCCCTTCAGCAATTTACTTGAAAATCCTACACTTGGAAGAATCCTTCACTTTCAAGAAATACAACAAATAAATATTTTCTCTGAAACTAAATAGGACATAGTGTAACCACCTTTTATTGTTCTTTACAGCAGTGGACCTAATAGACATTTCCTTTAGGGTAGAACATGAACTATAATAATTTGTAAAAAATGGAAATAGATAATAAATGAGATAATTTATGAGCAGAATGAATTTATAAAACACACCATAATGTACATTTCTTTTACAGTAAATGACTTAATACCTCAGGATTTTGGAAACTGTATTTATGTGAGCAATCCTGATGGTGTACGTTGTGAACTATAGCTTTATAAAAACATAATATATTAATTATAATCATTATATTAATATATTTTCAGAAAGAAATTCAGAGGTACCAGCAAGAATTTCCTCAAGGGAAAGCGAATGCATCCCTTTGCTGCTGTATGAGTTCAGAGGAAAGAGTTTGAAAGAATATGTCAAATGCAGGTTTAAGACCCAGTTTCAGTTTGAATGTTGTTCCTCATCTCTTGTTAGCTAAGCCCATAACCTCATAATCCATCAGACCCTGATAAACCATAAAATACCTCATAGCTCACAAAATTTTGAAAATGTTCATGTTCTAAGTGAGATACAAATGCCTTCAGTTTACTGATCCTTTTTAATATCTTTCTTTTATTTTTGCCGAATTCAACTGGACTTTTTAAAATTCTGGATTCCACAAAAAAGTTTTTCCTGCTCGGAACCCATGGTTGAACACTTTAAGACATCAAAGTCAATTACGCATGATATTTTAAAATTATATATGTAATAGCAATCAACTTCACATAAATAATTTTTCCTCATTGGCATCAAGTCTTGAAGATAAAGGATTGAAAAAGTACTAGCAAAAGATTGAAAAATTTTCTGTTACAAAGCAGATGGTTTACAGTTAGCAACTTTAATTTTAGCAATTGTTTTAGTATTATCATGTAGTGACATAGTTTATTGGTGAAATTTATTATAATTATATATTATAATTTTAAAATTTTATTAGTAATTATTGAATATGATCAATTCATTAAAAACAGGGAAAGTAACATATGTCAATGATTGGTCATAGTTATGGCTATTCTATTTTATTCTCACTTTCTTTGTATTTATCCTAGCTTTCACTTAACTACTTTAAACATAGAGTGCTTTCTGTAGGCTTTCTGTGTAAGAGAAATCACTGTCTGGGACAGAGAAGAGGACTATGCTGTGAAGTCTGCTGTCAAAGTGGTCTGAGCAGCAATATATTGATAGAAGAATTTGCTGTTACTCATGGATCTATCTGACTCAGTGTAGTAATCTGTAATCAAACCAGCTTGAAACATTTTGACAACAACAATAGCCATGCTATGGCAGTGCTCTGCCTTGGCCTAATTAGTCAGGTTGGAAAGATGGTGGGAACAGGATATACACCTGCTTGCATAGCACTGATTCCTCTCCAAATGAGATCTTTTGTTTCTTCAGTGCAGTGATATATCTGTGTATATTGCTAAGGTGATCACAGATCTGGAAGTTCACTTCTGAGACAGTAGGTTTAGTTCACAGGTATTTCGAGTAATTGCACCATGTACTCATTTGGAACCTAATCAAAGAAAATAAACAAAAATATCCCTGTTCATTGGTTTTGAACCATTTTGTCAGATTTTATTCTAGGTGTTGTGCTGGTTTGAAGGTAAACTGACATGAGAAATTAACCTGAATCAAGAGAGATTACAAGTCAGAGTTGCAATTTAATAAAAAGATTACAATAAATATAATGGTATAGAGGGTGTAGAATACACAGTTTTTGTTACACCCACACTGATAAACTGGTCACAGCCACTGTAACTAGAACAGATGTATTGATTATCTTGATGCTTCATGAGCTCACAAAGTCTGCTGGATTTGGTGACTGTCATATTAAAACAATCTATTAATAGTTTCATCACATTCTGAAATATACTATAGTGATCCTACACACTCATGTCAAGGTCCTAAGTGCCCTAATGGCCACTAATGACCCTGACACAGCCTCATCCATGGTCCAATCACACTCAAAATCAATATTGCTATTACTTTTTCTGTTATTTCCTTCTTTTACCAATTTGTTAATCAGCTCTAACTTCCCGTGCCTTTCTTACTGAGATCCCCAAAGAACCGGCACTTCCTCAAAACAACCCTGCACATGCATGCAGAAGACCCATTTAAGCTCGAGATTGAGCTTTCAGTCACAGTCTGACCTACCTTGTAGGCATGCCAGTCTCCAGTTTTGTCTCTTGCTGCTCTTGTCTGGACCCGTATTGTATGTAGCTTTTCCTTCAGTCCTCTCTTTGGCCCATCTCCTTCTGCTCCTTGGTGGATCTCACTCCTGGACCTGGTTCAACCTTTGCAGTGTCCAGTACTGTTGATGGAGCATTACTGTCATGTTGTGTCCACCCTGCTTGGGTGCTGTGGGACTGCACCTCACCAGAGAAGGCATGAGTTGTATTTAGTATCTTCTGGGCTCCTGGCTTGCCTTCCATCCAAGGCCAGCCACCCCTCATCGCTCCTTCACAGCTTGCTGTATGTGTTACTGGAAGCTTTTAAACTTCTAGGAAAATATAGTCTCTGTGAAAGTGCATTGAAGAGTGGGTATGAAAAGCTTCTGTTCTCACAAGATAGTACGAGACCTACTTTGATCCTACAAAAGGCCAGTCTATGAAGACTCAGCAACATAGCATACAGCTCATTGTACCCACATTCATGCTCTAATGATTTTACAAAATATCCTAGTGATGGCAGCTCTCAAAGAGTATGTTCTCCATTGGCTTATTCTTCTCATGTCTGCTTCACTGGTATAGCTTCACGTCTAGTTTTCAAACTAAATATATTAACTTGATATGCCTGACTGAATTTAGGTTTGTTTTTTTTTTTATTCAGTGCAAATACTGAACACAATAATGCAGAAATGCAGTACAAAAATATGTGACTTTATGCACATTATTCTTTTTATTTTAATGCTGATATGCTGTTCATACAGGCACCATACACCAACACAATCTACGAATAATGAATGCTGCTTTTTAAAAACTTTAATAAATGTCAAATCAAAGTATAAACATGTTTGAAATTCATAAACATAATAAAGAAAAAATTCACCTCCTTGTTACACCTCTGTCTAGAAGCTTCAAGCTATACTGAGCATTACACTTTAAGACTTGAAGAGATTTTGCCCACTTGAACTCTTGCAAAGCCTTTGTTTTTTTGATACCTTGAGTTCACATTCAGACAAAAAGCTACACACTTTTCTTTAAGACATTTAATTTAGTGATAAAATAGACATTTTGGCAAGAAAGGATTTGAATGAGCAGCATAAACTGAAGAAAATATTTCACAATATCACTACAGCAAGTGACTAGGAACAAAAAGACTTTCCTATTTCCCTCCGAGCAGCCTTCTGAGCTCTGCTTTATACCCTCTCCCAAGGGTTTCAAGCTATCAGGCATTGCTGTAGAGTAAGGAGCCTTCCCTGCACTCAGCAAACACAAACCTCGTACAACTTAAGTGTAATACCATTACTTAATTGGTTTTAAGTTAACCACAAGAGGCAGGAAAGAAGAAGAAAGATTATGAGAACAAAGGATAAAGATAGAAATAGGGAAGAGAAAAATATAGTTGCCACCAAAAGGTCACTTGGCAGATTCCAGCAGGAAAGGACAGGGGAAGATAAAGATAAAATGAGGGGTTCTGCAGGCAATTAGAGGCTCAGGGGGCGCATGATGTGAGCAGGCTACCAGATAGGCCTTCCTTGATTGACAGCCCAGCACCATGGTTCCTGGGCCACGTGTGCTCTGTGCAGTCTGCTGTGTTGGCTACAGACTTTACCTGTACCTCACTGCCATGAGGCACAAGCATGGCCCCTGCCCTGACACCCCCCCCACACACACCCACAGACAAAATGGTTGATTCAACCCCTGAGTCAGTAAGACATAAATCCAATCTCTGACACTTCTATAAAAGAAGAGTTTTGAGAAAAAATTCTGATAATAAAATATTGTAAAAGCCTCTACACTTGAGATGCATGTAAATATGTTTTTAAATTATTTCTAATAATGACAGCCTGTTATGGGTTTACCTCTTACCAATCTGCTCTATTTCAAACTCAGATAGATGCTAATGCCACCACAGGCAGAATCAGGTGTTCAGCAGATGAATTATATTAAGCTCTTAACAAGTTAACTAAAAAAAACCAAACAACCTGAACTAAGGTACTGCTCATTTCTTTACATAAAGAAGGACAGAGGAGATATCCTCTTTCTCCCAGGCTACTGAAGCAGTACAGGTACCCAGAGAGGTAATTATTAGATGGCTTTATGGGGTGGTGGTGTGGGTTTTCTTTTCTCTTTTCTTTTCTCTTTTCTTTTCTCTTTTCTTTTCTCGTTTCGTTTCTCGTTTCGTTTCTCGTTTCGTTTCTCGTTTCGTTTCTCGTTTCGTTTCTCGTTTCGTTTCTCGTTTCGTTTCTCGTTTCTCTTTTCTCTTTTTTCTTTTCTCATTTCTCTTTTCTCTTTTTTCTTTTCTCGTTTCTCTTTTCTCTTTTTTCTTTTCTCGTTTCTCTTTTTTCTTTTCTTTCTTTTCTCTTTTCTCTTTTCTTTTCCTGGATTGCTGTTTGTTCTTTGTGAATATGGTTAGTTTAAGTTGCCTTAGGATGAAGTAGCTTTCTTTGTATGCTTTATTTTTGTTTTGTTAGTATTTTTTGAGTACAGAGATGAACAACACAGAGTAACGATTTTTAAGAAAGGGGTGTTTAATGTGGTTATGCTTTCTAATTAGGCTTCTCTAACTAGTGTTGTTCACCAGTGAAACACAGATGTGGTGAGAGGAAGAACATATGGAAAAGGTCTTGTGATGTGATTGTTAGTTGATGGTAGTACAACATTTTCTGTCAGTATTGGATTTGTGCCTACATTTTGAAATTATTTCAAGGAGCTTTTTGTCATTGTCTTTCTTTCTGATTTTCTTCTGTAAATGAAAACTCTTTGGATAACTCCACTTCCGTCTAGAGTGCAAAACTCTCCTACAACCAGGCATAATGTGCTCTAAAATTCAACTGCAACCAAAGCAGTGGACTCTGTGTAGGTGTGCACATGTAATTTTTTGCCTAACTAGCTTGACGGTAGGAGAAGATTGATTCAGTATTTGACCACTAGGTGTTTTCGAAGCTGTGCAACTCTTACCACTCACTGTCCAGCTCATATTTGTGTGTAGCAAAATGCTTTATATGATGAGGGGGGTTAGGGATGCTTTGAGAGATGTAGTTCTGTACAGATACTCTTGCTTTGTTGATTTGCTTGATGAAACTATTTGACCATTCTTTTAAAGATTTTTTCCCCCCAACCTCATTCTGGAAAGGAGGAAAGGGTAAGTGGATCATGTGGTTATAATTTAAAGGCTTGTAATTTGAAAATGTCATGCAAGTCTTGAAAGCATAAACTTTCAGTAATGATAAGACTGTGTCAAGCACTCTTTGCATGAAGAGTTCTTTAATATTAGAAAATGGTGAAAAAAATTGCATTCACCTGTTTCTCAAGGTGACTTGTTTAACTTACATTTTAAGACATCTGTCTGCCTTCTGAGACTTACTTCACTAGGACTGACATATGCAGCCTGCAGGGCTGTTCTTCAGCATGTGTGCTTTAAAGAAAAATGCATATAGGACATAGTTTTGAGATTATTAAACACTAGATTGCATTGGATGGTGTGGTCAGCAGGGCTATCGCATTGATCTTCCCCTGTACCTGACACTCATGAGGCCATAGCTTGAACCCTGTGCTCAATTTTGGACCCCTCACTACAAGAAAGGCATTGAAAAAGACAGCAAAGCTAGTGAAGGCTCTGGAGCACAAATCTAATGAGGAGCAGCTGAGGGAGCTGCTGCTTTTTAGTCTAGGGGAAAGGAGACTGAAGGTAGCCTTATTGTTCTCTATAGCTATACTGCCTGTGGCAAGGTGGAGGTTGGTCTCTTCACCCAAGTAACAAGAAATAGGATGAGAGGAAATGGCCTCAAATTGTGTCAGAGGAATTTTAGCTTGGATATTAGGAAAAATTTCTTCTCTGAAATAGTTGTGAAACACTTGAACAGGATGCCCAGGGAAGTGGTGGAGACACTATCCCTGAAAGTTTTGAAAAGTTGTGTAGATGAGACAATTGGGCATGTGGTTTAGGGGTGGACTTGTCAATGCTGGCTTATTGTTGGATTCTTAAGGCTGATGATGCTATGACTCTAAATAATGCTATGATAGACTCAATCTTTCTAATTGGTTGAACAAGTATTTTATAACAATTCATACAAAATGTAGGGTTTAACCTACATTTGGTGCCCAAGTGATTATTGACATGCACGTATTGAATTCAAAGTTCTTATCTACTGGTAAGAAACTGTATGGCTGGATTTGATTCTGAGTCAATAGCTGACTTTGTAGAGCTGTGAAGATCATTGTCCTGATGTGATCTGTGAGTCTGTTATCTGTGCAATGCTGCCTTCAAGTATCTGTATGCAAAAATTAATCTTTGGCTCAATCAGTTATACACTTCCTTTGTAATCCTTTAGGAGGAAGGACAGAGGATATTTGTGCATTTAGCACATTATTGTTGCACTTTGCAGAGAACAGCTCATATATTTCTGAAGGTGAGGTTTTGTTTTGGGTTGTTTTTTTTTTGGGGGGGGGTTGCTTTTAGTTTTTTTCTTTTTTAGACAGAATATGTTAGTGTCATAGTGAAGAAGCTTTTTCAGTAATGACTCTCCATCAGATATTGACTACAAAGTAGCTCTTATTAAATACATTTTGTTTTGTTCTTTAAGATGTGACTTCATAAGTATTCTTTCTCATAGGAGTTTTGCAGGTTATAGGTTAGGTTGTTAACAAACAACACTAATAAAGATTTTTTTTTGTTCTTTTTACATGTTTCAAATGCCTACAGTTTTAAAGGTTTACTGCTGCTTTTATGACTCCTGTATGCTGGAATATAAAGTGTTAGAGAAACTGTTTTTTCTCTCCAAATGCACTGTAATCAAAGACTTTTGCCTCAAAGACACTCACTTTATTCTCAGTGTATTTTTTTGTTATGATATAGATAATTGTTTATCTACATGTAGTAAATTTTGTTTTAAAATTTCTGTTCAACAGTCGCACTTCCTGTATATTTATATTCTGATCATGCACATGATGCATCTCATCTTTAAAGCATCTAAAACCAACTGAATCTTGGATTGACTTGTAGGATTATTTAAATGAATAAGGACAAAACCACAAACAGCAAACTTGCTTTTGTTTTGATTTATCTTTGCTAACTCTTTTCTGGTCCAGTACAGCAACTATTTTGTTCCTAGTTTATCCAATTACAGAAAATCTGAACTGTGTTCTCCTGGATGCTTCAACAGCAGGAGGTTAGAGTGACAACTAGATGCTCAAAGGAGGCTGGAGAGACGATGCTTCTCTGGATGCTGTCGAGGTGTACGTGGAGGAGAGATGTGATAGACAGCTTGCACTACTTAGCTACAGACAGTGTTTTGTTTCTTCTCTGTTTTATTAACTGTTACATGGCCTGAATCAGATATGTGTATTTATGACTTGAGTTCACATGCAACACAGCTTTAAATTTTGTCTCAAATAAGGTTCAAAAGAAATATTAAAATTAGTGATTGAAAATGTTTCTTGCTTGACTTCAAGTATTTATTTTCTATTATCTTTGTTATGTTATCAAGGAGTAGAGAAAATTTCAGAATTTTTAAGTCCCCTTTTTTTGAATAATTGCAACATATAGAAACTTTTCAGAAATATAAAATGGCAGTGAATCATAAAAATGTGTTCTCTTTTAGTGAAATATATATTTTACATATTAAATGTAGCATCCTTTCCTGCATCTTTAGTTCAACATAACATGAATTTTACTTCAGGTATATATAAAGCTGATATGGAGCTTAAGATTTTGTTTCATTTATTATTAAAGCATGCAAACTAACTTAAGTAAACAATTTCAGAAAACAGCAGGTACTGCATGTAAAATTTATAGAAGTGCATTTCTTCCTTAACTTGTAGTAAATTCATTAAATAATACAAAATCATAGCAGAATAGAGATTTTTTATTTCAAGACTTTATCTAAATGTTTTCCTAATGTGAAGAATGACAGTGCCTTCATGAAGATTTTACATTAATAAATAAAACTATGTTTGGGACTTATTTATAGAAACACTTCAAGAGGATCACTGCTGGGAAATAGAGAAGGACCCTTACTCCCAGACTCCCACTCACATAGGTCTTGAATGTATTTCTATACTCAGAAAGTAATTGCTTTGCCACTGAGTAGCCTTTGCAAAGCACAGGCACATGAAGGACCCTATGGTCCTGCCCCATGGAGAAGGAAGTGTGCCCTTCTCTATGAGCAAATGTGTATGTTCTTTCAGAGTGGTATTTCAGAGGATGTTTTTACATGGCACAGTCACCACAAAGACTCTAGAGGCTGAATTTTAAGACTTTAAGAATTCAGCTAATTAACTGGAAGCTAAGTTTTTAAAAATTTCTAATCTTTGTAAATTTGTGGACAATATCCTTAAGCATGCTTTGAGACATGAAGATGGGGATCAGTGGAAATCTGTAGTTTTATATGTTCGTATTTCAGTACTTGTAGCATCAAAATGCATAGTTACTTCAGAGGGAAAACTCTTTCTACATTTACAAAAAAAAAACAAGTGAAGTGGAGATCCATGTGTGTTGTCAGGATGGCAAATTCCCATCTGTCTCATAGTTTTGGCCTTACTGAAGTTTGGAAATGATCATAGAATATGCTGAGTTGGAAGGGATCCATTAGTATCATAGAGTTCAACTCCTGGCCCTGCACAGGACAGCTTGAGAATCACCACCATGTGGCTGGGAACATTGTCCAAATGTTATTGAACTCAGACAGGCTTGGTAGTGTGACCAGTTACCTGGGGAGCCTGTTCCAGTGTTCAAACAGCCTCTGGGTGAAAAACATTTTCCTAATATCTAGCCTAAACCTCCTCTGACAACTTTGTGGTGTTTCCTCAAGTCCTGTCACTGTTCACAGGAGTGAAAACATCAATACTTGATCCTGTCCTTTGCCTCATGAGGATGTTAAAGAGTGTGATGAGGTCTCCCCCTAGCTTCCTCTTCTCCAGACTGAACAAACTAAGTAACTTCAGCTGCTCCTTATAAGGCTTCCCCTCCAGACCTTTCACCACCCTCATGGCACCCCTTTGGATGCTCTCTAATGGCTTAAAGTCTTTTTAAATTTTCTGGCTCCCAGAACTTTGCACAGTATTCAAGGTGAGGCCGCCCTAGTGCAGAGCAGAGTGGGATAATCCCCTCCCTTGACAGGCTAGTGATGCTTTGCCTGATGCACCCCAGGGCATGACTGGCCCTCCTGTCTGTCAGAGCATTGCTGACTCATATTCAACTTGTCATAGGCCAGGACCCCAAGGTTCTTTTCTGTGGCACTGCTTTCCAGCACCTCATTCCCCAGTGTACGTGTACTTCCAGGGTTGCCCCATCCCAGATGCATAATCTGGCACTTCCTCTTGTTGAACTTCATATGGTTGGTGATTACCCATCTCTAATTTGTCCAGGTCGCTCTGAAGGACTTCTCTGTCCTTGAGAGGGAACAGCTAAACTAGGACAGCTTCTCTAAATTTAGTCTTGTCAATAAACTTACTATCCATTCCAGTTCTGTGTCCAAGTCATTAATGAACATGTTGAAGAGAAATGGGCTGAGGATGAAGTCCTGAAGAACCCCATTAGTGACCAGATGCCAGCCTGATGTTTCCCCATTCACAATAACTCATTATGCCTGACCTGTGAGCCAGTTGTTCACATATCATGCAACATGGTTATCCAGCTGTGTGCTGGACATTTTGTCCATAAGGATACTGTGAGAGACAGTATCAAAAACTTTGCTGAAGTCCAAGAAGATTATATCAGCTGACTTTCCTAGATCAACTAGGTGAATTGCCCATAAAACTAAGCTTTGACTGAGATGCCTAAGCAGTGGGAAATAATGTTCTACTTGTATACCTTACAAACTCTGTTAAGTAGCCTTCACAGAAGTATTCTGAAAGCATGGGAATCTTTCTCATGATTATTGGCCCCCTTTGTGCAGATAAGGGGAGCAATTGTTCCTATTTAGAAAGTAATTTGGGAAAGAGAATAGATTTTGCTGCAAATGGATTTTATTGTAAAGTTTAAAAAAATAACACAAAAACCCCTAAAACAAGCTAACAGAAAACACATCCCCCCGCAAAAAGAGGCCAAAACTCCACAACCAATACAAAACACAGCAATAACCAAAAACAGCCCCCTCAGCCCCCCATAACGTAAACCCTATACAATAAGTTTTACTATCTTTTGCTACTATAGGAATGATTTAAAGATAGAGGATTTACACCAATAAGGAAAACCAGCTTATATGTGCCATCTCTAGCCAGTAACTACTTTAAACTTTTTCAGAAAAACTTTATTTGGCTGACTCATAGAAGAGAAGGATGTGTATTCTATATATACACACACACATTCCCCAAAGAAGTATTTTGCATGTCCACACACCTCAAAGAATTTCATTCGGAACAGAGGGATGTGGTACTTAAGAAGACACAACTGCTGACTCTGATGAAGCTGTATTTAGTTGTTTCCCATCTGGGATGTTAAAGTCTTCTTAAGGAAAAACAAAAATTGTGTGTGTGTGTGTAAAAATATAAAAATATATGCTATAATTTGGTTTTCCTTTTATGTAGACAGTGTTACTTCATCCACATCTTCCTTTCTGTCTGTTAGAAGGTTATCTGTATGTCCCTGGGGAAATTCTCAGGGATAACCTTTTAATTCTCAACCACTTCTCTGAATCAGTTAAAACAAAATGCTATTTACTTGTTAAGATAATTTCTTCCTTTTACACAGAAGAGAAGATTTAATGTGCATATTCCTGTGAGTACAGCTTGATCTCAAATAAAGATTTAAAGTGTGCATATTTAAGCACCTTATTGTTGATGGTTTTTATCTAGGAGAGTTAAGTCCATGCATTGCTTTCTGGGGTGATCTGCAGCACTATTGAACAGCCTGTGTTGGCTGGTTTATGATTCACCTCTGTGGAAGTTTGGAATAACTCATAGCATCACCAGACTGAGATGCACTACTGAGAATGGTAAACAATAAGACTAGGAAATGGGAAGAGGAAAATAGGGATGATATTCTGCAACTCTTCTGCAGTTTATATTGTTTCTCTTCATATTGTCTACACTTGTCTCTCCTTTTCAGAAGAGATGAGGCATGGAGGAATTCTCTCTCATCCTGACTTCATTGTCTGGGAGGTAGGAAATAAAAAGAATTTATATTTTATGTAAACTGTAGCAAAAATAGGACAGTGACAACAAGTGGTTGAACAGATAGTATATGTGTTTCTTTTAGAGCAGAGAGGAGTGATGGGGTTTTAGTCAATTAAGCAGGTTGTTCATTGGATGATGTCTTGGTTCTGCTTATATATCAGCTGCAGTCTTATCTGGAGTATCAAGTTTATTCATTCTGAATGATGTTCCTTGTATATTTTTGCACCTTTTTTTCTTTTTTCCTGAGGAGAGGAAGAACTTGAAGCAAGTCTATTTTAGTTACAGATACAGACATTCAGATTCAGCTGAAATCATAAAAAACATGGTGAAATTGGAGTGTATTTTTAGTATGTGTTTTAATATTAAGTTTCAGTGCACAACTCCAGAGATACTGGAAAAATTAACAATATCAAAGTATCATCACTGTTTCAATTGTATATATGTGGTACTTCCATTCTTTATTCTCAGTAATGGTGCTTCTTGCTGAAAATATCAAAATATGGGAGGGTTTTTTTTTCAATAAATGGTCCAGTATGTCAGCCCAGGAGATGAAAGACACAGCTGAGAAATATACCTGTAGTTTTATTGGGTGTGAAATCTTGAAACAGATGAGACCATGATGGTTCAGGTTCAAATTCATTCATATTTGATGATACGGAGTTGTGGTCTCTATGCAGAAATGATGTTGAAGAGTGATTCATACTTTCAGTATGGAGATGTAAATGTGCAAAACTCAAATACTCTCTGACTGATGAGTAATCCTATAGTGGATTTTTGTGACCTGCTCCTTGGAATAAAAGAAGTTGGATGAGAAACTGCAATACAAATGGAAATAGCCTTGCATTACAAATGTAGTGTGTCAGTTCAGCAATTAGGATATCTAAAGATATGAGGCCTATTACCGAGGGAGCAGGAATGCAGTAATGGCAAAAAGTAAATTAAGCTGCTGTGCATTTTCTGGCCTCAGTAGGGTTAGAATGCAGTCTCTGGGAGTACAGATAGAAAATGATGCTGTCAACAGTTCTGTTCTTGCTTCTGTGGCACTGCTTCATACCACTTAAAAGGAAATAGAATTAAATATAAAAGTCAGCAAAGGAGTTGGTTTGGGTTTTTTTGTTGGTTTGTTTTTGTTTTTGTTTTTGTTTTTTTTTCATTTCTCTGAAAAACCAAGGTGTCTCCAAATCCTTTGGAGTTTGTAATGTTCTCTAATTGAGAGAACAGGTATAGTTATTTTCAAAATCTGTTATATGGACTTTTGTTATCTTTCCCAAATCTAAAATGGCAGCAAAAATTCTGTTTTCTGCTTCTTGACATAGTTGAATGACTGAATGTTGATGTGAGATCCATCCAGCTTGATGAGTACAAGATCAAAGATGGATGTAAAGAAAAAATCCCGTCTGTGAGATTTTCAAGAAGACTTGACCTGCTGGAAATATTACTAGTTTTTCATTAATGTCAAGATATTTCTGCTAGAAGAAGGTCCAAAATATTTTTGCTGTATAGAAAAATCTTGACAAAAATCCCATTCATCAAAAGGTTTTAAAAAAGGGGGAACTGCTGAAGCTTTTAAGACATACTTGTCAGCAGATGAGACAACAAAACACATTTAGGAAAAGGCAACTGCTACCTCCACTTAGTTTGAACAGCATTCAGCAGAAATAGTAAGATGAATTTTGACACAATTCAGGAGTTCTATTTGCACTAAAAAGAAAATAACTATGCCCTGCATTGATAAAAAAGTGGCAATACAAAATATGTGTAAAACAAATCCAACCTAACTCATATTGGATTCTTGAAACATCTTAATTCTCTACTTCCTCAGGCAACAGTAAGTTGTATACTTGTTTTACAATCTGTTTCATTATCTTAAAAAGATTGTGAGTGACTGGAGTAAACTGTGATGTCAGTGAAAAATAAGATGAAAGATTTTCTGTTCCAAATATCTGAGCAACGTGTATCAAAAATCCAGACATCATCTGGATGTTTTTATTTTCCGTATTAAAACATGAGACAGAGTATTTTTGTTATAATGATGTAGTCCATGCAGAGTGAGGAGGAAATGTAGAAACATATTTAGACTTATCCTGGCAGTTATGTTTCACTGTTGGGCTTTATTTCAATGATTGTATTTAAAATTGAAATCAAGGAGTGTGCTTTGAAAAAATCTTCAATTCAGTATAACCAGCATGACCCTTCTTTTGCAGTGCACTTTCTTAAAGGTAGTAAATTTTTGACTATTACTTCAGAAAAATGTTTTCTCATTATCATGAATACCTAGATATCTGTTGGAGTCTGCTTTGAATAACTAAAGGCCATTAGGTGAAACAAATGTAAAATGGAAAAACTGTTAAGAGTTCATAACAAAGCTACTTCATGCCTGTTGACAGTAGTTAGCCATAATGTCCTTTATCAGAAGGTTGCACATACAAATGAATTTTTAAAGTTAAATGCAGTTGCAGGCATCTGGCAAAACCAGTGGGCAGAAAATAAATTTCCCTGGGAAACCATGAGGCATTCGGAGCCTGGCATTACAATGAACTAGAATTGCTTTCCAGTCACAAGAAAGGCAAAATTCAGTTATTTGAGACATTTGCTCTGAAAATATTTGAAAGATATGTCTCAACAGACTCTAGAATGCAGCAAGGAAGATGGCTTAGTGTACCCCAGTTTTTCTTTTTCAGCATAGCATTCAGAAATGTTTTGAATGCAAATGTGTTACAAAGAGTGAATGTCTTTTTCTTTTTAAAATATATTACTTATTGAAAAATCACAAATGGGAGGAATTTCAGTATGCTGCAAATATCTTGTTATAAAATACTAGGATATTGGGAGCAGCCTTTCCATGGATGTGACCATCATCAGTCCTCATCACTGAAGGTTTTAAGATACAATTGGACAGGTGCTAAATAATCTTATCTAGGCTCCCTTTCCCAAGAAATATTAGACCAGATGATCTATCAAGGTACCCTCCAACCTGTGCTTTTCTATGATTCCTATGAAGTAAGTAGCTTTTATAATTTATGTTGGACTAGGACTCTTGCTGACCATTTTCAGATAGAAATGCTTTTTGTCCATGATTTCTGAAGGGTTTGTGTTTACTGTTGAGGCTAGAAGGAATTTTTCCTTGTCTTAGGAGAACAGTTTTGAAATACAACTTTTTCTTTTTTCACTGACAACTTGTCAAAGTCAACTGTAACTTATGACCAGTAGTGATTGATATGTCTTATCTGAGATCATTTGCTTTCCAGACAGTGAGACAAATGACAAACTGCCCATTGTGATTTGGATCTATTTGTTTATGGAAAAGCTTGTACTATTTCCCTTAGCTGATTAGGTCTAAGACAGGGCCATTCTGACAAGGTGATGTTGACTAGATCCTGCCAGGTCTTAAAAATGACCGAGACTTAAAAATCTTGAGATGAAGTGAATCTAGATAAATCCTGAGAATGGTGTAGAAATACAGCTGGAAAAGTGAAAAAAAAACCAACTCTTAAGCATGAAGGACCCTATCAGACAGAGTTTAGCCTTTGGTGCCTGATTATTTTCCAGATATTTTTGTATCTTTTGATTTATGAAAATTAATTTATGGAGTGGTGGTTTTGATAGTCTGCTGAGGAAACGTAAATATCTGCATATGTTTCTAATTAAATGTTCAGGAAGAAGAGACATAGATGTATTTTACATAAATGTAGGCCAGTTCCCTTCTTACCTCTACCTAGAACCATCAAACACTATGAAAAAAAATTAATAGAAAAGTTGAACAGAAACTGAAAGCTCCTGACTGTGCTTTATTTAATCTAAGAAAACTGCTCTTTGATAGACTGAGTTATTTTTTTCTTTGATACCCTCTCACAAATGAAATTTGTCAGTGTAACCAAAAATCTACCAGATTCACAAACTTTCCTACCCAAAGAGAAAACAATCCTGCAGTTTGTCATGGTTTATGAGACTCATGAAGAGAGTTCCCAGCATAGTTATATTGGATTTTCAGTAGAGGGATAGAGGGAGGGAAATGCAAGAAAACCCTTAATGTCCTCACTATTTTTTTTCCCCCATGGATATTGGAAATGAGTTTTAATGTATTATTTCACCAAGGCCTTGGAGATACTTCTTCACAGCCTGTAAAAATTCATGTGTGCTGACTGTGTGCTCAGGAGCTTGTGCATGTTGGGGATTGTAAGTGTTTATCTGTTGTTACTGGTAATTCTAACAAAGATCTGACACGTGATGTTGCACTTGAGATTACTGATGCTGTGTTGCCTAACTGCCAATTTCCAAGCACTATGTAACAGGGAAAGCTGTTAATGTGATATGAATTTGTAAAATGCCTTTAAAATAACAGGGTGTTAAATGACTTCCCTGATGTGTTTAGTGGGAAGCCTGGTCAAGAGTGTTGGCTGAGCAGCATCTATGCTGATTAGAAACAGAAGTGTGTAGCAGTATGTCTGGGTAAAGTCACAGCTTATCACTGACAGACAAATGGTGTCATGTACAAAATGACCAAAACTGGCAGATCTTCACCTACTGCAGGTGGCACTGCAGTTCCTAGTTCTAAGACTGTAACAGCAACAAAGGAAACTCTCACCTGGGTAGATGAAATCTCTGATTTTCTTCTTGCAGAATAGGAGAGCTGAACTGCAGTCTCAGCAAAACACAACTAATTCCCAGGGTTGTGAAGCATATTGAAAATAATTCAGTGGTATTCAGCCCTATTGGAAGTGGTCTGGTTGCAAGCGTGCACTGAAATACTGGGCTGGTTTGCAACAATGCACTTTGATTTTCTGTGCTTATGCTTCCCATAAGAAGAAATTTCTTTGCACTCATTAACATAATAAACAAAGGGAGGTTTTAATTTGGCTTAACGGGCCAAATAGAAATTGCCTGACCACTTCAGGAGTTAATACTAACATGTTGGTCACACAGTTCATAGTATCATATAATAGTTTGGGTTGGAAGGGACCTTTAAAAAGATCATCTAGTTCCAGTTGACTTGCCATCACCAGAGACACTTTCCATGAGACCAAGTTGCTCAAATTACTTTCCAACCTGGCCTTAAACACTTTCAGAGATGCAACATCCATAACTTCTTAGGGAAACTGTTCCAATACCTCAATACCCTCATAGTGAAGAATTCCTTATAAACTTAGAGTGATTTTAATGGATCCTTTATCAAACAAAAGCTGAATAAGTGTACATCAGGGATTGTAGTGGAGATGGAGGACACTTACTAGGCTGAAGGGGGATGAGGGGATTTTTATGTAGTTGGTGGGTGTTTGCTTATTGTGGGAGAGGGCGGTTTTATAGTTGGTTTTTTCATGGGACTAAGATTTCTTAATTCCTCTTTTGAGGTTTGTGTTTTAAAGAGTTAAGATCAGGTCATTTTGTAGTGATAAATATTTATATATTAAAAATTATAGGAAATCAGTGCACATCAAGCTAGAATAACTGAGTTGATTCTCAGTGTTTATTTCAATAGGGAAAAAAAAATCAGAAATCCGCATCCTAGATCACATTTAAAACTTACCATTAAATCTTAGATTCCCAGAAAGAACCTCTGCAAGTTGTCAGGTCCAGTCCCCCTGATCAAGAAGTGTCATGTAGAGTAGGTTACCTAGGACCACATCCTGTTGGCTTTTGAATATCTCCAAGGATAAAGGCTGTACCACCTCTCAGGTCAAAAAATGTAGCACACAAATGCCTTTTAGGTACTTCTTGGCCAAACAGATGCTGAAAGGCATATAATTGTGGAGATGACTTCTGTGAGTTGTATACAAAAACATTTTATTTAAGGTTCTACTTGTCCAGTAACTTCTCCTAGAATTATTAGTATTCAGGATTTTTTATTTATTTCAATGCTGTTTCCTTAAGGTGGCTATGCTTTTCAGTGCATTGTTGTAGAACAATTGCCTGGGAGAGCACACTCTTTATAGCACATCTGAATAATGAAATAAAAGAGGGGAAGCCATGTCTCCAAGATGTAAACTGCCTCAATTTACCTTTTGTGGGGTGATGGCCCTGATAAGCCTTGATGGGTTGAGGGAAACGCCTCAGCTCCCTGTAGTGGTGCTCCCAGCTGAGAACAAAGGCTTTCAAACTGATAAGATTAACAAAGGGTGGAGTGTTTTTTTAAGAATGACAGGGCCCTCCTTTGCGATATCTTCTATGACCACTCAAAGAGCCACCACCCTCAGACATCCGTATCACCCCCTCGTCATTGACTTAGAAACACAAAACCACATGAAGAAAAAAAAAGTATTAAAAGTGTGGAGATTAAACTCAAGCAGAGAGGGGGAAAATGCCACGTCTCTGCGAGGGTAACTGCTGGCAGTCTGTCCTGCCTCCTTCCCTTGGAACAATGTAGGGGTGAGAACCATGTGTGTTTTATACTCTATACTCTACTTTCTTTACTTTCTTAAAAAGCTTATTCCTTTATACATTCTATCTTACATCTTATGCTAACAGCTACTTTGATTCTTACTTTATAAGCACCTTCTTTGCTAACTGTATTTTGCTACCTTAATACTAATAACAGTAACTTGCTTTACACTTTGCTACTTTATATTAGTTATTGCTTTCCTTTGTAATGTGCAGTTTCTTTTTTCAACATGTGTGTTGATAAGAAGCAGCTCTGTTCTTTCCTTTTGCTTTGTGTTACAGAGAGAGTGGTGTGCAAGCTATTTTATTGTCCTGTGTTATTGAAAGAGTGTCTAGATAAGTGTTTTAGGTGGCTGTGCTTCTGGTTAGTAGTTTTTTGTTGCTAGTTTTGTCTGTCATGAAAATGGGATACATTGCTGTGTTGAAACTTGAGTTTGATGTGCTTGTCTCTGTAATAATGTGGTTTGTGCTGGTTTCTTTTGGTGTCTTTTATTGTCTATTAAATACCATCTTGCAGCTAAATGTTACTGGCAAAGCGGAACCCACAATAACTGTCACATACTTGTATTAATAAATGTTATTTCGGGAGCTGTTGTGGGGAAAGTTCTTTTCTAGCTATTAAGTGTGGCTTCAAAGCAGAGGTTAGAAATCCTTCCAGTCAGTGTTCTGCCCAGAAGTTTGGCAGGCAGTGCTGGGTTCTCTAACTTTTCTGGAAGTGCTTATTTAGCTGATGAGTTCTCTCTGGCTTCAGTGTGACTTCATATCAGAGGTCAGAAACTCTTCCAACCTGTGTGCTGTCCGTAGTCGACAGGCAGTGTTGGGAAACGTAAGGATCTGGTTGTCTGGAAGTGCTTATTGCTAATATTTTCTTGTTAATACAGTTAAGACTAAAATCTTTGCATTTCTGTCTCTCTCCTCCCTTTCACGTGACACCGTTCAATTAAAAAAAAAAGAGCTTGTGTAAGATATTAATTAAAAATATATTAAAAATCACTATTTGCTGCCTTCATGTACTGAATCTTAATGTAATCCACTTACACCTGATCAACTATCTGCTGAAAATATCAGACTGCTCTTAAGCCCTGTTCCTTCCCCTTCACCAGCAGATACTGAAAAATACATGGTGGAAACAGATACATTTAAGACATTAAAAAAAAAAAAGACGAAGAACATCAAATAGTACTAAGGACTGAAATATTTACTTAGAAGTCTGTCCAAAGAGGAGAACTGCCTCCAAAAGATAATTCAAATGCAACTATATTTTTTGAACTTAACAAGTGAATGCATTCTTTAGCTTTATGTAGATTTTTTTTTCTAATAAACATCTTTCCAAATAGACATATTTAGCAAAAAGGTGCTTGCTAAACTTCATATTTGATTCTGTTCCCTCAGACTTATTATTTTTCTTTTGGTTTTTCTTTTAAGGAATCCTGCTGGAAAACTCATTTTGCACATAGATTACCTAAGGTATGCATGCAGATATTTTCTTTATAGATTATTTTTGATGTGCACTACGTATTTTATTGTAGGCACATTTTAAACTTTCTTACATGTTCAGAAAAATAACAGACTTGTGTATTGTGGCATGAATCTTAAACGTGTGATATTAGAGTACTCTGTGTGATATTACGCTGTAATGACTCCTTTTTGTTGCAAGAAATATTCTCTTGCTTTCTTATGTAACCTTGTCTTTTAATGTGTGAACAATGCAGGCTTTTTCCTGCTGCCATTTCAATGTTTCAATGCCAGTATAGTTTCCTCAACTCTTTTTCAGATATTGAAGATTTTAGGATAGAAACTTTAATTTTAGAGCAAAAAATATTGAGTCGATGATCACATGTATGTGTTCAAAAAAATTATAGCTCTGGAGTATATGGTAAAACCTTCAGCTGTGAATGCTTGATATCCTGTGGAAGTGGGCAGGCAGTTAACTATGTGTAAGACGGATATTAAGTTCAAGTCCTGAAAGACTTGGATATGTGCCTGTAATTCCCACCAGGAAGATGATACTTTAAATGTAGAATTGTTTTAGCAGGACATGCTTTAAAAGGAATCATGGAATGGCATGTGTATCCATGTCTTTGTGCAACCAATGCTCTTCTGGCTGAGCTGTATCACTCCACAGGAAAACAGGTGATTCAAGAGATTACAGTTATTTGCAAATAATCCTAAGATATTGTGTCATGTTTTACAGGCTTTTAAATGTATGCATGCATCATTACAATATGCATATGTAAGTTCAAACTTCAGTCTTAATTATCCGTGAATGTCAGCTATATGCTGGAATATCCATTAGAAGTGTTTCATTTATTGGTCTCGGTTATTTTTCTCTGCTTTTCCAAAACATATATTAATGATAATAAAACTGATACACATTACATAGCATCCTTGGGATTTTTTTCCATCTCTGAAAAAACCATACAAGATTTTACTGGAATGCAATATTAGAGGTTAGTGAACTCACTACAGAGAGAACACAAGAAAATAAATATTCATGTTTAAAACTTTTATAGGCATTATGCAGGATTTTGGTAGCTTTATGGTGGTCTTAATTAAGACAGTAAATAAAGCCTCAGTTTAGAAATATGATTATAGAAAAACATTGATCTTTTGAGGGTTTTACAGGTTTTCACTTTTGGTTTCTAAGGTAAACATGGGGAGTGCTGGTTGACAGTAGCTGAATATGAGCCAGCAGTGTGCCCAGGTGGCCAAGAAGGCCAATGGCATCCTGGCTTGTATCAGAAATAGTAAAGCCAACAGGACAAGGGCAGTGATTGATCCCCTGTACCTGGCATTGGTGAGGCCATACCTTGAGTTGTGTCCAGTTCTGGGCCCCTCACTACAAGAAAGACATTGAGATGCTGACGCTTGTCCAGAAAAGGGCAATGAAGCTGGTGCATGGTTTGAGGTATTATCAGGAACAGCTGAGTGAGCTGGAACTGTTTAGGCTGGAGAAAGGCTCAGGGGAAACTTACTCAGTCTCTACCACTACCTGAAAAGAGATTGTAGCAAGAAGGGAGATTGGACTCTTCTCCTAGGTAACAAGCAATTGGACAGTAAGAAATGGCCGCGAGTTGCAGCAATGGAGCTTTAGATTGACTATAGGGGAAAAGGTCTTCACTGGAAGGGTACTCAGGTGTTGGAATAGACCATTCAGGTAATCATGTGTGGATGTGGTACTTGGGGGGGTGGCTTAATGGTGAACATAGCAGTGCTAGGTTAATGATTGCACTTGGTAATGACAGAGACCTTTTCCAACCTAAGCATTTCTGTGGTTCTAAGTGGTGAAATTGTTGGGCAGGTACTTTTGTAGAATTTGCCTCTCATGACTCCCCATCCCAGATAGAAGTTCATTTATGGTGCACGTGGCTTTTTTAATGTTTGTACCTTCAGAACTATGAAAATGTCATTGGAGGTAAACTTTAAACTCATCATCATGGCTAGGCTTCGCGAACGAAGATTTGAGAAGGGCACTACCCACACTTGCTGCAAGCGTGCTGGTGGCTAAAAAGGCCGGTACGGGATAGGCAGGTCCAGTCACAAAAGGCACAGCGGAACGTCTCCCTAGGTGACATTGGCAAGGAAATGTTCTTTCTGCGTTGTCTTTTCTCCTCAAGACTGACTCTCCGTGCATTCTCAAAGGAAGCAGCAGCGTTGTGAATGGTGTGTCTCCATGAATCCCGATTGGAGGCCAGAGTGGACAAGTGGTGGCAGTCAATATGGCCAAGGCTAAGGTGTTGTTTCAGGGAGTCCTTGTATCTCTTCTTCGGGGCTCCTCTCTTGCGGCAGCCGGTGGCAAGTTCACCATAGAGCACAATCTTTGGAAGGCGGTGATCCTCCATCCTGGAGACGTGCCCTGCCCAGCGCAGCTGCGTTCTCATCAGCATGGCCTCGATACTGCTGACCCCTGCCTGTTCAAGAACAGACACATTGGTCATGTAATCAGACCAGTGGATGTTTAGGATTGAACGGAGGCAGCGCTGATGGAAGCGTTCGAGAAGCTGCAGGTGGTGGTGGTAGACGACCCAGGATTCAGACCCATATAAAAGAGTAGACAGTACAATGGCTCTGTAGACACTAATCTTTGTACTTTTCTTCAGGTGTTTATTGGACCAGACTCTTTTATGGAGTTTTCTGAAGGCTCTGTATGCCTTTGCCAGCCTATTGTCTATCTCTTTGTCAATCTTACTGTCTGAGGAAATGATACTTCCCAGATAGGTGAACTGCTGGACTGACTTAAGCTCTGAATTGCCTATGGTGATGTGAGGATGATGGAAGACTTCTTGAGGTGCAGGTTGGTAGAGAACTTCCGTCTTCTTCAGGCTGACTTCCAGCCCAAAGAGCTCAGCAGCCTCTGCCAAGCAGGATGTTAAGCGCTGCAGAGCTGCTTCTGTGTGAGCAACGAGGGCGGCATCATCAGCAAAAAGCAGCTCGCGGACAAGGTGATTCAGGGTCTTGGTGTGGGCCTTCAGTCGCCTTAGGTTGAATAGGCTTCCATCGGTACGATATCGGATGTAGATGCCGTTTTCTTCATCAAGGTCTGCTGTGGCTCTTTGGAGCATCATGCTGAAGAAGATTGTGAATAAGTTGGTGCAAGAACGCAACCTTGTTTCATACCATTGGTTATTGGAAAGGGCTCAGAGAGTGCATTGCCATATCTGACTTGTCCACGCTGATCCTCATGTAGCAGGATGATCATTTTGAGGAACTTGGGGGAACATCCTAAACGTTCCAAGATCTGCCACAGGCCTTTTCTGCTCACAGTGTCGAAAGCTTTGGTGAGGTCAACGAAGGTTACATAGAGACCTTTGTTCTGTTCCCTACACTTCTCTTGCAGTTGTCTGAGAACAAACACCATGTCTGTGGTGCTCCTATTGGCTCTGAAACCACACTGGCTGTCAGGTAGAAGATCTTCTGCAATAGTGGGTACTAATCTGTTCAGAAGTATTCTTGGAAGGATTTTACCAGCAATGGAGAGAAAAGTAATACCTCGGTAATTTGAGCAGTCTGATTTTTCTCCTTTCTTCTTGTACAGGGTGATGATGACTGCGTCATGGAGATCTGGTGGTAGTTCCCCTTGTTCCCAGCAACGCACAACAAGCTCGTGGAATTTCGCATGGAGTGCTTGACCTCCATGCTTCCAGATTTCAGGTGGAATTCCATCAACCCCAGCTGCCTTGCCAGTTTCACCTGTTTTATGGCCTCCCATAGTAGGGGCTGCATCCACTTCATGTTTCACTGGTTGTTGTGTAATGTGCTGAATTGCTGAGCCTTGGACTACACGGTTGGCACTGAAGAGAGTCTGAAAGTGCTCAGACCATCGGTGCAGGATGGAGGTTTTATCTGTTAGAAGCAGTTGACCATCTGCAATGAGTAGGGGGCTTTGAACCCGACATGTGGGTCCGTACACTGCTTTCAGGGCCTCATAGAATCCTCTTTGATCACCCGAATCTGCGCATAGTTGTGTCTTTTCTGCTAGGTTGAGCCACCATTTGTTCTGGATGTCTCGAAGTTTCTGTTGGAGCTTACTGCATGCAAGACGAAAGGCGGCTTTTTTTATATGGCAAGATGGTTGAGCAAGGTGTGCTTGGTGAGCAGTTCTCTTTTCTTCAGCAATTCCTGGATCTCTTGATTGTTCTCATCAAACCAGTCTCTGTTTTTCTTGGAGGAGAACCCTAGGGACTCTTCAGAGGACTGCAGGATGCAACTTTTAATATCTTGCCAAAGTGCTTCAGGAGAGGGATCTATGGGATTATCTTTAGTTTGAAGGTTTCCCTGGAAGCCGTCTCTCACTGTGGCTGTTTGAAGATTGCTGACTTGGAGCCTCCTCCTCGGAATGCCGCCTCTCTTAGGTTTGGGCTTGAAGTGGAAGTTAAGTTTGCAGCGCACAAGACGGCGGTCTGTTTGACATTCTGCACTCGGTATCACTCGAGTATGACGGACATCACTGACATTTCTCTGTTGTACTAAGATATAGTCAATGAGGTGCCAGTGCTTGGATCGAGGATGCATCCAGGTTGTCTTCAGGCTGTCTTTCTGTTGAAAGATAGTGTTGGTGATGGTGAGCTGCCGTTCTGCGCAAAACTCTAGCAGGAGGCGTCCATTGTCATTGCAGTTTCCAACGCCATGCTTGCCCAGGACTCCTTTCCAGGCTTCAGAATTCTTACCTACTCTGGCATTGAAGTCACCAAGGATTATGATCTTATCATCTGCAGGAACATTTTGGGTGAGGCGGCGCAGGTCTGTGTAGAATTTGTCTTTTTCTGCTGGGTCAGCTTGGAGAGTTGGGGCATATACGCTAAAAAGAACAACATGTTGCTTGTTGTGTAGAGGGAGGCATAAGGACATAATGCGATCGGAATGACCTGTCGGCAGATTTTCAAGTTTGGAGGCAATGGAGTTTTTAATCATGAAGCCAACTCCTGAAAGGTGTCTTTCGGTTTTGGGTTTGCCTGACCAGTAGAGTGTGTAGCCAGCACCATGTTCTTCAAGGCTGCCTTCCTCATGAAGACGAACTTCACTGAGAGCAGCAATGTCAATGTTGAGCCGTGACAGTTCGTGGGCAATTAGAGCAGAACGATGCTCAGGACGTCCACTATCCCCAGTATCAAGCACGGTTCTGATGTTCCAACATGCAAGTGTTAGTTTGAGCACACCTTTGCAGGCAGGTGTATGCCTTTGAAATCTCTTTGTTTTTGTTTGACCGCATGGAAGATGCCGGTTGGCTGTGGTTATCCAGCTGGGTGTGGAGATGAGCTTTGTTTAGGCCACCTTTGCTAGGCCCCTCTCCGTGTGGAGCAAGCAGTGCTGTCCCTAGAAAAGGCTGCTTGGTCATTCAGGATGCTGCCGCAAGAGACTGTCATCTCCGGGGTCAAGTCTCTAATGACCCATATCCTGAACCGCCTGCATGCAGGGTTGTGTCTGTGGCTTCCAACTGCTTCCTGTCACCTGCCGTTTTCGACCCTCACCTGTCGCTACAGGGCTTTGCAATGTGGGTGAACCCTTCAGGCCTGCGCAATGGATTTTTTAGGTGAGGCACAGCGTGCGCAGAACTGGCCCCACCCTTTACTCCTAAGGTTCATCTGCCACGGCCTAGCGAGCTTGGACGGTGACAGCGAATACCTCAGGACGTAGGTTTGGTTAGAGTATCCTTCTCTTAGATGGATGGCCTTACAGGGCTAAACGAGCTCCATCTGCCCGGGTTTGGGGTTGGAGTTGTCCTTCTCCTAGGATGGTTGCCAGACGGCTAGCGAGCCCATCCTGCCCGTGGACACACTTTGTCTGACCCTTCAGCTGAGACCTGTCTGGCATGGGAGACCCTACCGGCGGCACAAACCACCTCCAGCATAGCTCTCAACCTCATGAGGGCACGCAAGCTTCTCCCCGCGACAAGGGGGTGTCCCCAGAGAAGAAACTTTAAACTAATACTGGGGTAAATATTCTTATTGCTTTCAGATATAGAAAGTAGGAAATAAGGCCACAGTAATTCTTGAACTTACTTTGCAGGTGTTTAAGTATCTTGATAGTATTGCATGTTATACGGTTCTGTGAACAATTCAATTAAGAAAAGTATCTAGAATGCGAGTTTTCTGTCTTCAAACAATTGCTTATATGATTCTGTCAAAAGTAAAACAAATATTAAAAAAGTAGCATGGCAGAATATCTCTGAAATTTTCTGTCTGAGGAAGATTTGGGAAGGAAGAACTCAACAACTATTTCAGTAAACAATCAGGCTTTCTATGTGGTAATAAAGTGGAGCCTGCCAGGGTCTGTGGGTTCTGGCTGTAATTCACTACATGGATCTAGGTGACTAAATGAGCCTGGCATTCAACATGCAGTGTAGAAGCACATCAGCCACCTTGTGTGCACCCATGTAATTAACTCTGAGGTAGATTGCCTCCTTGCGTTTGATATGTCCACAGAGTTTATAAAATCTAATTGCTTGATCCATTTAATTGAAAGCTAGTGAAGCCTTAAACTAGTGTCAACTATGCCAGTTTTCTTTAGGTTTTAGGCTGTGATTGAATATATTACTACTCAAAGGTGACCAACTGTGAGGAAGAGGAAGTTGGACTTGGTGAACCTTATGAGTTCTTCCCAACTTGGAATATTCTATAAGTTTATAAACTGTTCCTGAATAGGTAATGAGAAGTCTCAAATTTGGGGGATTTATCATTCTAGATTTGTATATGGTTTACTTCTGAAATATAACATCCAAATTTTCACGGTATTTGATCTTAACAAGAGCTACTTTGGTAAATGAAAACTGACAGGGGATTAAACAACTTTAAGATAAAACTTCAAACTTACAGCAGCTTCTTGAAGATAAGTCGTCCAGAAACTTGCACCCTTTGAGTTTTGCAAAATATTCTTTTTAACAAAAAGTTCTTCTAGAGTATCAATAGAGCACGCTTTCACATCTCTGTAGAGTTGCTAATTTTAAAATAATCAGTTTAGCTGTGAGTTACTCATATGCAAAACAGGAATTCTTGAAAAACAAGAGAAAAGTGAAAGTCCTTATTCTTAAATTTAGAAGAAATATGAAAGTCCTTTTGTTGCAATGGCTAGTTTGTTAGGGTTTTGTGAGGTTTTTTTTTCTGTGTGTGTGTGGTTTTGGTGAGGTTTTTTCTTTTTTCTTTTTTCTTTTTTTGTTATGGAGTATAAATAGAATGGTTTCTTCTGTGTTTGTAAGATCTCAAAAATGTTAAATACTTGAATATCCCTATGCTTTGTTTTATGCTTTTTTGCTTGCATAATTTTCTTTAGTCTCTTTAGTGTGCTGGCATTTTCCCTACAACCTTCTCTCTACCCTACAGCACTTCTAGCAGCAGATCTGTTTTCATAAATCACTTTGAGAGAAGCCAACAGTCATAAAGAAAATATATGTTGATTTCTGCACAGTCCTGACATCTAATGGAAAGTTAAAATAAAGACCACAATAAAATTCTGCTGCAATTCATACCATGCTTGATTTGTGTTGTATGGATGTGCAGTTTTTCCTTTAAATTAGAATATCGTCCTGATTTTAGTGGGGTTTTTGTTTGTGAAATAAGATGGTAATGAAATGAAACACAACTAGGTTCCAGTCTTGAAATCTGTTCTTGTTTTTTCATAAAGGCAAAGCTTGCACTGATGTCAGTGACAGTTTTGCCTGAGTCAGAATTGCAGGATTGGGCTGATAGTGTCTTACTTAATGAGTTTCAAAGAGGAAATTTCATTTCATGACCAGACAGATCATTTTGGAGTATCTTTCACAGCCAGTGGAAATGTTTCTTGTGACCATGTTTTTGTTTTCCTTTTGTTTTCATGCTTCCTAAGGGTTTTTTTCCACTGGGATATGGTAGTCTAACAAATAAGCAGAGTGTTTTACTTACAAGGATAGTAATGAGATTAACATAAGACCATTTTAAAGTACTATTGAAAGATGCATGGATTTTCCTTTTTTTTTTCCCCCCTTAGTTTTGGTATTAGGACTGAAAAAGGTTTTGCTGTGACATTCTTTTTTGCGGCTTTGCTGCTTGGTAACTGCAAGGCTTATTTAATTAAAATAGTAAAAAACACCACACATTTGAATCCTAAGATTGGTTCACAATCACAGATACTTAGCAAAGAGAAGGCTCAGAAGAAAGAAGAGGGAGTTTCAGATTCCATAATAAAAAAGGGAAGAAGTGTGTGTACAGCAGGGGTTGATGTTGCTTTTTTAAAAAATTCTCCATTTGCTTTGACAACAGAACTTGCTGCCTGCTCAGCCTAATATGTACTACCATGCAACTAGTGCCATTTTTGGAAGTAACAAATTTAACCAGCCCTAACCTAAACCCAGGTCTTAGCCAGTTGGTGTTGATAAAGGGAAAGTAGTTATTTTTAGTAGATCTGCTATGTAGATCTTATTATACTTCTTTTTATGGTTTAGGGATTACATTTTTGGGTTTGGATTTTAAACCATGGGCAGTCTTTGTACATGAAGCTCTTTACCAAGCTTTGCAAATGACCTTAAACTAAGGTTGGCTATTACTGAAGTTAAGCCACTCAGCCACAGGCTGTTTCACAGATGATACTGCCTACTAGTATGCAATCACTCCCTGTTTTTAGACTTCAACTGTAATGACTACCACTTCCTTTTGGCCACACACAGTGGAAAACAGATTTTTATTCTTTAAA
This sequence comes from Pithys albifrons albifrons, assembly GCF_047495875.1. Lineage (NCBI taxonomy): Eukaryota > Metazoa > Chordata > Aves > Passeriformes > Thamnophilidae > Pithys > Pithys albifrons. Next base: position 38,643,534 of record NC_092462.1, read on the forward strand.
CAGGTGCAAACACTAATATATTTTCCCCTCACACAATTGCTTAATATGTGAATATTTGAAATGGTGCTGGATCAGAGCTATATCTTGCTTGCTGGATCTGTTTTTTGTAAATATTGTTAGAGAACCTACATTAATAGTAATTTCTCAGAAATATTTTGTGAGGTGTTTAAATTGCTCTGTTTTACAAACCATGTAAAGGAAGAAGTTTATAACAGGAAACTTACTGAACTGAACTTTTGTCTGTCTTTTCAGACTTCTTTTCTCACTTTTTACCCTGCTATTTGAACCTGGTGAGAAAAGGCAGTGAAATAAGGAGCTACAATTTTCAAAAAGGATGAAAAACAGGTGGTGTAGGACAGGTAGATCCAAATTATGGTGAACACACTTCAGGATGGTCTGATCTGTATTAGAAAACATAGTCTAAGTATGTGGCAATTTCTGAGTATAGGATGGATCTTATACTTATTGGAGTAAGTGCTGTGGATTGCTTTCTGTGTCTTTTTCCCATGAAAGGAGAATATCTTTGACATGCTGTGCAACACTGAAGAAGGCAGTGACATATCAAAATAAATGCAGTGAGCTCAGAAATGCTGAGTAGAAAGGGGGGTGTATCCTCATCGGTACATCCATCCCATAAAGCCAAACTTCTGGTTCTTGTACTCTCAGAGATGAGTTTCTACTTAGTAAACAAGTGATCCAAACTCAGTCAAGTATGCAGCTTTTGCCAAAGATAAATGCTATCTTCATTTAGTTGCATCATTCAAGACATGCTGACAGATCTCCTCCTTCTTTTCTCCTAAACTATTTTGGTTTGTCTTTATTTCATAACTATTTTTTTCAGTTAAACACAAATCTGGAAGAAGTTGAACAGAAAAATTCCTTTTGATGCCATGCTTGCATAAATTGAACTTTGCTTAAGATGCTTCTTTGATTGTCAGTAACAGGATAAATACTTCATAAGCTTCATTGCCTAGTGTAATCTTATGTTCAACAAAGTAAGTGTGTAATTATTCTTAGTTCCTGTGGTATTCAAACATGAATTTTAATGCCACCAAATTGGAGTTTTCAAGTGCAAATATTGTTATAGTGAAATATGAGACTCGTTTTGTCCTCTTTTTGCATATTACTTTAGCAGAAGTGCCACACTTCATTGTTATTTCACAGTTCTGCCTTAGTCATTAGTGTTGAATAATTATGTTCCTGAGAGAAAGAGGAACAGCTTTATATCTCAAGCTGTTCAGCCAGAGTCAGCTAGATATCAAAATTCAAATCTCAATAGTTGTCACTTGATTCTTTACTTTAAAAAAAAAACAAAACTACCCAAAGATAAGGAGTGGTCAGCATATTTCAAAAATCAAAACATTATTTCTGTTGAAAATATAGGCATAAAAGTTCAATGAAAATCAGATCTCTCTAATTCCACAATGCTTCCTAATGAAAAAGCCACACAACACCCAGGTAAGAAATGTCAACTCATAATTATTATTTTACTTTAATTATTTTGCTTTAATTATTATTTTACTATTATTACTCTAATTGTACAGCAATCACCATAACATAATGTGGGTAGCATCTGATATTTTACTGAGGATATAAATTATTCATGTTAACTTTGAGATTTTAACAGGCAGTCCGTTGTCCTTAGAAATGTCCTGTACTTTTTTCTTCAGAATTTTTCTGTTGTTCAGTCCCATTTCAGTGAGCCTAAAAAGTATAATAGTGGTAGGTGTTGGGTCCTGAGCTGGAGGACAGATAGTGTAAGACAAGATCTCAAACATGGAGGAAAGAACGGGCATAGCACATGTGTGGAGGGATCTTTTTCTCTTGCTGTAGTTTCAAGTCATAGGACCATGTATCAGGTCTTACGAATTAAAAATGGAATGTAGTTTTACTTTCAAGTCTCTCTTGTGGTGGACAATATGTCCTGGGACAGGTAGGTCAGAAGATACAAATGGGAAATCAGTACTGAAGATCTGCCGCTGGCTAAGGCTATCAGTGATGGTGGTGACAGTCTGGGATAAAAAGATTTAAGAGGGGAAAAAAGCCAAAAACCTGTGCAAGTGCAGCCAGAGAGGGGAGCGAGAATGTGAGAGCAATAACTCTGCAGATGCCAAGTTCAATGAAAAATGAGGGGGAGGAGGTGCCCTAGGGTACCAGAGCAGAGATTCCCCTTCAAATGAAGACCATGGTGGGGCCAACTGTCCCCCTGCAGCTCATGGAGGTCCATAGTGAAGTAGGTATCCACCTGCAGCCTATGGAGGATCCCTGAAGGAGGCTGTGACCCTGTAGGAAGCTGGTGCTTGATATGTGGACACACAAAGAGAGAGGAACCTATGCTGGAGCAGGTTTGCTGCCAGGCCTTTTGACCCCAGAAGAAACCAACACTGAAGCAGTCTGTGAAGAACTGCAGCCAGAGGGAAGGACTCACTTTGTAAGGAGCTGGTGGAGAACTGTCTACTGTGGGAGGGATCCCACACTGGAGGAGGTGAAGAGTGTGATGAATCCTTCCCCTGAGAAGGAAGAAGCAGCAGAGACAACATGTGATGAACTGGCAGCAGACCCCAATCCTTTCCCCCCTGCACTGCTGAGGGTGGAGGTAGAGAAAACTGGGAGTGAAGTTGAGCCTGGGAGGAAGGGAGGAGTTGGGGGAAGGTGCTTTTAAGATTTAGTTTATATTTCACATTTTGATTTGATTGGTAATAAATTAATGTTCCTCAAGTCAAGTCTTTTTTGACTGTAAAGTAATAGATGAGTGATCTCTCCCTGCCCATATTTCGATTTATACACCTTTCATTATATTTTCTTTCCCCTGTCCAAGAGAGGAGGGAAGTGACAGTGTCTTTAGGGAGCGCCTGGTGTCTCTTCAGGGTCAACCTGCCACAGGATTCAGAAACGCCTCCTATTTTAACTTCTTGGAGGATTTTCTTTTAAGACTGAGAAATGTTCTTTGTTTTTTTTTAAAGGAAGAACAGAGACCTTTCCACGATCATGTGAAATAGAGATTATGAATGTCTGCCATCTATTATAAAAGAAAGATCTGCAGTTGACCATGCATTTTTTTTTCTATGACTTTTTTGGTGGTATTTCTACTCTTTTTAATAGATTAGTGTTCAGCTTGGAACAGCTGTTTTATTACACCTGAACTGATTGTAGTCCTTCTTCATACATACTTTAGAAGCGAATTTATGTTGCTACATCAATTTAAGTATTTTATTGTGGCCTCTGACAATCTACTTATTTGTACCTCTGGAGTCCTATAGTCCTATAGGTTTTGTCTGACCTATATTCAGCTGCAGTCTTAGACTGGATTCATGGAATTGGCAAACAAATATGACTTGAGCAAGATGATAACTCTTACTGCAGCCTCCATTTCCAACATCTTGATGTTTGTGTTCAAGAAAAAAATTGCCTTCCTTCCAAGAGATAGTAGGTGACCATTTGCAGTGCTAAAATAACATATTTGAATTTTAGGTATGAGCAGTTTAGAGGATTTTTTTTTGTTGGTTTTTTTTTTTTTTTAGTCCTGCTTTGGCTAATTGAGGGTTGCTGCAAGTAACAGCATACATTCTTTGTAGTAGTCCTATGTTTGCATGTCCTTATCTCTATCTCTATTACTCGCTGAAAGAGATTCCTACTTTCCACCAGTGGACAGTGGTGAACTTCTGTTGCTTTGATTTTTCTGGAGCTTTGCTTGGTTATTGGAAAGGAAGCCTTTAGACTACTTGTGATGGAAACCTGTCTGTTTCATCAAAAGATCGTTAAAATTGAATTGTCTTCTTATAGTAAGATGGCATTTTTATGAATTCTTGGGTGAGAACTTTGCAACTGACTTTTGATCTAATATTTAAATTAATGGACATTTGTCAAAATGAAATTGCAGTTTCTGTAAGTAATAAGACAAAATTCCACTGCACATGATGTAAGATTTTTTTTTCTTATATTAAGGACATGTGATTTGACAACAGTCACAAAAAAGAAACTGCACTCAAGTACATACAAGTGAAATTGGTTCTCCTGTAGTAGAGGAAATTCATGATTTTTTCTGCTGTACAGACCAGATTAAAAGCAGAACATTTTTTGGATAATCTTATTTTTAAAAAATTGCTAGCAATGTTGGCTTTCAGTGAAAATGGCCAATATTTTTATTGGCAATTATACCATTCTGTAATTTGTGAGATGTTTTAATGAACATATGTTGAAAGTCACATTTCAGAGCTGCGCATGGGTTAAAAACTCTAGATGGAAGATACCTTACAGCAGTACAAATCACTCTAGTACATGTTGGAGTCAAGATGACTACTTATATTATTTTCACTGCAAATGTATTTCTTAGGGGCTGGAGACACTCATGTAAATATTCTTCCATTTCCTAGGTCTTGATTTATTTAAATTTTATTTTTTTTAAGATATGTGCCTGTATTTTAAGGTCTTTCGCTGCATATTTTAAGTTTTGGAAAGCAAGAAGATTTGTAGATCAGATAGTCCTTTTCCATAACATCTCTTTTAATTAAAGTCACTGTTAACTAATTCAGGAAGCATAGACTGATGGAAAGTCTGTGCCCCATCTCTGAAAGTGTTGAAGGCCAGTTTGGATAGGATTTGAGCTTGGCAAGTGTTCCTCATTGTGTCAGGAGGGTGGGAACTAGGCGATATTTGAAGTCCTTTTCGACTAAAAGCATTCTATGGTTTTATAATGGATTCCTTAGGTGTTGAATCTAAACCAAATAGAAACTCTAGCCATTTAGCCAAAATTTTTGTAAGGAAGGAAAACAATTATTTCTTTCTTGCAGAACTGTATCATATAAAGGTCAAAAATAAGTGACTTAAATGCTGGCCAGTGTTCTTTATTAAACTCAGTAGTAGCTGTTATGTTTTCATGGTGTATTGAAATGCTTGCTTCTTGGGTGTAAGTTTCAATGGCCTAGAGGTTTAAATTTTTGCAATGAATAAGCCTACTTTGTCCAGTTATACAAGAAATTATCCTAATTATCAGGCTGTCAGGTATTCTTTCACCTCTTTCAATCTTTTTTTTTTCCTGTTTTTTTGTCCTCCTGGGATTTTTTTCTAGCCTTGAGTACATTCTAGCCTTCAGTAAATTCTTTAAAATTGGAAAATTTTGAAAAGAGAATGTAATTCTAGGCTGACATGCTGAACCACTTACAGAAAATAGTAGTCTTAGACTCTGGACTTTTCCAATTCTGAATTGTGACCTATAGCCCTTGTTCAGTAACAATGTTCCCTTCCTTATATTTGTTCAAAAAAGGAAAAAATGAATTTATACTCACATTCTCTGAAGAAAATAAAGGAATATTTAAATAAAATATTTTTTCCAGCTGTACTGAAAGTGTAGAGAAAAGTTCTTTCATTCACAATCCAGAACAAATGTGTTTTTTTAATCAAGGCTGGAACAAATTGACATTTTATCCTATAACATCACAGAAAGAAAAATATTGCTTTTACGCAGGACCAAAGGAAGGAAAACATTGCTGCATGAATAGTATGGGGTAGGGGTGAGGTGAGATTTAGAGGGACATATGTGAGAAAATTATTTTGGTCTGCAGCTGGTTGGAACTGTCACAAACACAGAGCAAGATGGTCCTGACAAGTTGGTGGGGTAATGTGACCTGGAGAGAAGGCACAGACCTCTAGTTATTTGCATGAGTGTTCAGAGCCTCAGTGGAGAAGTGAAAGGACTCTTTTTCTTCTGACCAGGAAAGTCATGAATGTTGTAAAGATTTGAGAAAGAAATGTGGCTTCTCTGGACCATTACAGAACGTAAGTCGTTCATCATCAGTGGCATTGTCTGTGCACATGCACACACCATGTTTTCATTCTTACTGTGTTTATAGCACTCAGGGCTGACTGCAAACTATTATTTTTGCTTTTCTTCAGCAAGTAGCAGTTTCTTCCTAAAATCAGCATAGCTGTGAGAAATGAAGAGGGTCCTTTGTATTATGACATCTGAAAGAAACAATCTCTGCTTATGGTCTTCCATTTGGTAACAGTCTCACATGATAGATGTTCTATAAAGTTTTTATTCATGAAGACTTTTGCTTTTACTCAGGATTTACTGAGCTTTACCCTCTCTAAAGAACTTCCTATTTGGGCATATTTCTTCCCTCTGCCCTCCTCTTTCCTTCCCCCCTCAAAACCAACATACTTTACACTTTACTTTGACTTTCCACACAATATTTATCCTAGACAGCAGCAGTCCATGGTCTTTTGGAAGAAATTAGCTAACAGCTCTTGTTTATACGGTCTGATTGCAAAGAAGTATTGCTCTGAAGAGTGCCGTACATTTATCTTCCTGCTGCTGTGAGATAATACATTTGTATTACCTTAGACAAGTATAGTCTTTCTCAATAGCATTTCAAGTGGAAATAATGCCTTAAAAGAGGTGGATGTGATAAAAGGGGAATTTCCTATTGTATGACAGGAGCCATTAAAAGAACATACTGTTACCTAATAACATACGCCACCGAGTCTTTTGTTGAAATAGATCAGCCAAGCACCAACAGGATATTGCTCTGACAGTCCCACAGAAAAAGATCAAGGCGAAGTGGCCCTGCCATTGATAGTCCTAACCTGATGTTTGAAAATGAGATATCTCACATAAATTCAGAAGAGGTCAGATTAAAATTCTGTCTTACCTAGGCTACCCATTACAAGGTAAGAACTGACAATTTTTACTGTCCACCACAATAAAATGTTTAAGATTTTTAGACATTAACAAAGGGATCTCTATTACAGTAACAAGTAGAGGGAAATCAATTTCATTTCTGTTTTCCTAATCTAAAATTAAATTAAAGAGAAAAGCTTTCTTGTATCATGGTTGGGACCACTGCCAGGAGTTAAATGGTATGGCTAATGATAGATTGTAGGTGTAAAATAGGTAATTTCAGGTGTGTTTTGAACCATGTGTTTTTAATTTCTAGTGTAGCTGGATGAACAACACCTTGAAGAGACAAAAATCCAATAAATATCACAGTATTTGAAGGAGAGAATATTTTTTTTTCCCATTGCAGTTCCTCATGTATTAGGCACCGTTCACAAAAAGATGTGTGGCTCAAGTGTGAATAAGGTTATGCCGTACGCTTTTCTATGGTGCAAACTTGTCATGGCTGCAGTTTACAAAGAAACAGACTTTATCTGGTCATGCTGGTGCCTTGCTAGTCAATTTTCAGCTGGCTGACAAGTCCTATGTAGGTAGATTAAATTTTGACCTTTTCTTAACAAGGTACAAAAGCAGTACCTATATTTGGACAAAGACTAAAGGTATAGCTTTAGTCATTTTTGGAGTCTACAGTCAAGCAGGGTTGTGGTAGTATAAAGGTTCATTATTGCAGAGTTGTCAGTAGGAGAGGAGAATAGCTACAACAGGTAAGAGCTGTGGAATTATTTTTCTTGTAGGGTTTGGTTTGGTTCCTTTAACGAAACTTTGACTTCTGTGAACATACTTGCCATCATGCTAAAGATTGACCCCCTTATCAAATTAGGTATATAGAGTACCTAACAACAGTAATCAGTTTGCCCTTTCTTAAAAACCTGCAAAAGAACTGTTGTAAATGATTGGGGTTTTTCACTCTGTATCTCCTTTTTGTAGCCTAGATAAACTTACAGTATATATTTATAAAGTTTTATTAGTAGAAGCTCTACCATCACTGGAAAGGTTGTTTTGTTTTTTCCCTAAAGTTACACTCAGCAATTTTACCAAAGCCAATTGCTGCTAGACTAAATGAAATCCAACATTATTTGTTTTCCTTGATAAACATTGTTTTTGAATGTTGTCACTGAAAATTTAGTTTCCTTTTATGCTTAACTGCTTTGGATTTTTCCACTGATAAAGCCTTATAAGAATTATTATTGAAACTAAGAAATAAAAAGTCCAATTTATTAGTTCAATTGTTAATTTCACAGCTCAGTGATCATTTCATAATATACACTGGCTGGCTGAGATACATCTGTGGCCAAATATTGATTTTTCAGGTTTGGTATTTTTTCATGCAAAGGATTACTTCACCTAATTCTCTATGACCTTTTTAATTTTTTTTTTAATTAAAAAAGCAGTAAAAAATTCTACTCAGTTGATCAAGAGGATGATATGAAACTTTGAATTAAAATATTTTCATTGTTTCTGCAGAAGTAGCAAGGACAGTTTTGTTTTATACAATATCTATGTCTAGTCCATGATTGCAATCACTTCTTCCTGGAAGTAAGAAATCAAAATTTCTTTCTGTATCTTCTTTTAAACCAACAGAAACTTTCAGTTTAAAAAGACGCTGTTGCGGTTAGCTAGCAACTGCTTATTGTTGCTCTCTTAACCCTCCACTTACTTTCTCCATTCAGCAAAACCTGTTAGCAGTTCCTTACCTTTTAAACACAGCAGAATGTTTCTGACCACAGCAGGAGTAGTATACAATATGGATATTCTGATATCTGCCCAATTCCTGTGCTAGTGGAAACATGTAAAAACAACCAGTTAAGAAGAGTCAAAATTGTAGACAAAGTTTGTGTTAAAAGACCCTTCTCAGTCCACTGATGTTTCATAATCTATATAAAGAAACTATAGAAATCTATTTTATTGCACAGGGAATCTTAATGTTCTGATTCTGGAGCTTTTGTTTCAATTCTAAGTTAGTGTCTCACAAAACACTCAGCTCCCTGTGCAATTTTATGCAGATCAAGGCCTCTCTTGCTCCATCCTGTCCTTTGGTCCAATAAATTTATTTTGTGCTTTTCCTTTTTTTTTTTTTTTTGGCTTTTTTAAGTTTTTTTTTTTGTGAGTGGACTTTTTTAACCTTTATTAAGCTGCTTTTTAACATGATGGGAAACTCCTTATTGTCGTATAGCTTAGGGCATATTCCCTATTGTTATATTTCCAATCTTTGTTTTGTTCTTAGGCATTGTCCCTAATTATATGATTATTTCCTAGCAATAAATACTGAAATATTATTTAATATCACTCAGATATTGGATCAAGAGAGACAAAATCTCACAAAATAAGAAATGTATTTTTGTATTGCTATGGTATGAAAAAACAAGATTATAATGTAAAAACTTTCATAAAGTTGTACAAGACTAAAATTTCAGTGTGAAAATTAACTGCATGATTTTTCTATAAGCGGTACTATACCTGAATAACTTCAACAATATAATTTAGAGATATTAATAAGGTCTCTTTTAATGTTGCTTTCAGAAATGACATGTCTGACTTGAGTCAGTATTTCTTAATTTTTTTCTTTTATTTCACCAGAGATACTTCTTTTAAGTTTTTGTCAGTAAAGAGTAGAATCACCAGAATCATGCATGGCAATGCAGCTTAAGTGGCTCTTTCATGTTGTATGGATAAACCAAATGAACTTCCTCAGCTATGGAAGATGCTTTTCAACCCATTGTTGAATAAGTGAATTTTAAGATCAGGCTGCATTGCTGTAGCAACCTCTGCTGATGCAGTTGAACCACTGAAGTTTTCTGGACCTCAGTGGCTTCAGTGAAAGAATACAGATGGTTTTTTGTGTCCTCCTTAGACAAGGTTGACAAAATAAGACTTTATTCATAAAATCTATGTCCCTTGCCTGCAGACCAGAGGTTTCATGTCATCAATTAAACAAAATGTGTTGATATTTACAGGAGTGCTTAAACACATCTGGCATCTGTTTTTCCAGCTGCAACAAATTCCATTAAATTGTGTATTGCTTAAAGTACAGAAAATAGATTTACTCTAGCTATGAAGATGTTTGTAGCAGCTGCTTATGTAGTTTGTAGCTCCAAGTTATAATGGCACCAAGAAAGAAAAGTGGTTAAAACAATTAAAATATAGCTCTATGAGTTAACAATATTCATGTCAGTATTTAGTTCTGCTTAAGGACAAGTGAATTGCTTCTGTATTTCTATTAGGTTAAAATATCTCACCATTTACTCTAAAAGACCTTGATTCCACTGTATTTAATAATCTAAAAGTATTGGAATTTTGGGGACTTTTTTCTTCTTTTTTTTTTTTTTTGTAGATTGCAATAATAAATCTGAAGTTTTTCAGTTAAATAGCATGAACATAAACTTGGTAACACATCACAAACAACAAAGTCAAATTTTCACTGCAACATTAGCGTGACTTTAACCTAGCAGTTTTCTTTTTCAAAAGTTCCATTGTGAAACTGGAGACATTATTGATCCTTCAAAGCCAAATTTTAGTTTAAAGGAATGTTTCTCCCAATTCACAAGCACTCTCTCTTTATTTCATTTCAGTTAGTTTATTCTTGTGCTCTGTCATCACTCCTAATGCTGAAGTCTTTGAACTGGGAAACACAACTTGATAGTTCCTTCTACACCTAGTGATTACAACACTGAAAATGAGGCTGTAGTACTTAGGTTAAGAAATGTTGGAATGAAGAATTTTTCTTGGTGGAGAAGGGTTAGTATAGATAACACCTAAACAAACTGCACATCCACAAGGCTATGGGCCCTGACGGGATTAATCTGTGAGTGCTGAGAGAGCTGGGGGACACCATAGTGAGGCTGTTCATGATTATCTTTGAAAGGCTGTGGTGATCAGAATTATCACCCTGGTCTCCAAAAAGGGGATGAAGAAAGAGCCAAGGAATTACTGGCCAATTAGCCTCACCTCAGTTTCTGGAAAGGCGATGAAGTGCCTTATTCTGGAGGCCATCTCTATCCACATGATGACAAGAAAGTGATCAGGAGTAGACAGCATGGATTCACTAAAGGTAAGTCATGCTTGAACAACCTGAATGCCTTCTACAATGAAACAACTACCTGGACGGATGAGAGGAGACCAGTTGATGTTGCCTACCTTGACTTCAGCAAGGCTTTCAATACTGTTTTCACAAAATCCTCTCAGGCAAACTCAGGAAGAGCGGACCAGGTAAGTGGATAGTGAAGTGAACTGGGAACTGGCTGAGCAGCAGATCCCAGATGGTTGTAATCAGTAGCACAAGGTCTAGTTGGAGGCCTGTCACTAGTGGTGTCCCCCAGAGTTCAATATTGGGCCCAGTATTATTCAACTTATTCATCAATGATGAAGGGTCTGATGCCTCCTCAGCAAATTCACTGATGCCACAAAGCTGGGAGGTGTGGATGATACCCCAGGGTGCTGTGCAGACCTTCAGAGGGACCTTGACAGGCTGGAGAGATGGGCAGAGAAGAACCCACTAAGGTTCAACAAAGGCAAAGGCAGGGTCCTGACCCTGGAGACGAATAACTCCATACACCAGTACAGGCTGGGGGCTGACCTGTTGGAGAGTAATGCTGTGGAGGACCTGGGGGTCCTGGTGGACAACAAGCTGTCCATGATCCAGCAGTGTGTTCTTGTGGCCAGGAAGGCCAATAGTATCCTGGGGTGCATTAGGAAGAGCATTCCCATCAGGTTGAGGGAGGTGTTCCTGCCCTCTACTCAGACCTAATGAGGCTACATCTGGAGTGCTGTGTCCAGTTCTGGCCTCCTCATACATGAAACATGTAGTTCTTGGAGCCGGTCCAGTGAAGGACAACAAAGATCATTAAGTGACTGGATCTTTCTGATTATAACAGGCTGAGGGAGCTGGGTCTGTTTAGCCTCAAGAAGAGTTGACTGAGAAGGGACCTCATCAATGTCTATAAGTGTCTGAAGAGAGGGTATCCAGGATGGAACCAGGCTCTTCTCAGTGGTGCCAGACAATCTGACAAGAGGCAATGGGCAGAAACTGATGTCCGTGAAGTTCCACCTGAATATGAGGAAAAACTTTACTGTGCAGTGACTGCACACTGGAACATTGCCCAGAGAGGTTGTGAATTCTTCCTCACGTGAGATATTCAAGACCCATCTGGACACCATCCTGTGCAATGTTCTGTAAGGCAACCCCCTTGAACAGGGAGGTCAAACCAGATGACCCACTGTGTTCCCTTCCAACCTTACAGATTCCATGATTTGGACTGGATTCTATGTAAGAAGATAGGATAATATATTATTTTTGATTAAACAGTTTATAAAATAGCAAAGCTGTTCAAAATCTACTTTTGTGAACATCAATTGTATTTAAAAAGAAACAATGAACCCCTATCTGATGTCCGTTTTCTGATCTTGCTTTTGGCAAAGTCAGCTTACTTCACCAAATAAGCCTCCCTTTATTTGACAAGTCAACAATGACAACTGAACCTATTTGGTTAAACACCCTGTGGGTCAGTTATAAATTAAATGACTAGGGGGACTTTCCAGAATTTGACTTTACTCACCCCGTAATAGAAGAGTTGCAATGAGGAACTGCATGTGTGTGTGTGCGTACAAAGGAACATGATGAAAAGAAGTCAGTTCTTCTCTCCATATGCCACATAAAACATGCAGGCTGTCTGTTAAGGAAAATTATTTTTACAGAACTAGGCTCCAAAATAAATTATGTGTATTTCTCCATCTTGCTTGACAAGTGAAGTTAATCTGCTCTATCTGTTATTTCTTTAAGGTGGCAAAACTTTTTAATTGTGATTTAAACAATTCTTTGAAATAATAAAAACTTGATTAATTTAATTTTTGAAGTTACAGACTCTGTCAGATAAAGTATGTACACAGATTATCTTTATAGACCATTTTTATTTAAGTATGTATGTGTGCACATATCTCTGTGTGAATACATATTTCTAAACTGCGGTGGTGTAGAAAATATTTCAAAAAGATTTGTCATTGGCAATAACTTGGTTTAACAAACATTCCCCTACATAGTTGGTGCAGAATTATAATCTATGAGGTATGTTACACACCCAATTCAGATAGAGAATGGCTCTGGATATGATTTAAAAGCAGAAACTCCTTCTATTGATTTTAGTCTGATTTAGGCAAATACAGAATTCATGTTTTCACTAACAACAGCAGTAAGAAATGAAAGATAATTTAAAACAAACATAAAAAATTATATTCTTTACAAAAATTACTGTAAATAAACAGTCTTCATCTTTGTCCATTCCCAACAAATTCAAGTATTAGACCAATTAAAAGACCCTGAAAGCCATGAGCAAATCCAGGGCCAAAAACTCAAACCAACCAACAAGGTTCTTTAAATTAACACAAAACCAGTGTCCAGAATATAAATCATACAATGAAGAATAGAATACAGGAAATATAATAACATTAATTGTTTGTGTTACTGCTCCTCTGGTTTTGGTTTTGATTTTTTGGTGGTTTTTTTTTTCCTTTATCTGAATTAACACAATTCTGACATCAGAATACATTTTTATAGGAAAAAATAATTTCCTTTGCAGTAGCTGAATTTCCCTATAAGTTCTCAGGTTTTAAAAAAATTCTATAAGTTACTTGGCAGCTCTTATCTTTTGCAATTTATTTTAACATGCTAATAAGACTGCAAGGGTTACAGAGGGCTTAATGAGTCTTCCTTTCTTATGGAAGAAGATACATAAAAGAGAGATTTATAATTAACTGATAGTAAACCATGAACTGTGCATGACCTTCTTTCAATGAGTACTTTCTGCGATGCTAATAAGAAAACATAATGGTCATTATGCTTTTTTGAGGGCTTTAGTTCACTTCAGGTAATTTCAGTGGATAACAGGAATGATAATAAGTAAAATTAATGCTCTTGGTTTGTTTCAGGGCATGAAAAAAATGATTTTCAGGAAGAAAATTTACTGAAGTTCACAAATAGATTCAAGGCAGCAATACAAATAAAGATCTGTTATCATTTTCTTTACTTTCTTGCCCTCTGTGTGAAAGTGCTTTCCTAGTGTGAAGATAGATTTTTTTTTTTAATGCATTAAAGAATTTGGTGTTATAGATGCAGAGTCACTCTATGACACTGAAATGAGTCTTTTTTCCTTTAGCAGCCAGCTCCAGCAGAGAAATGATAGCTTATGTTTTATAGGTCACAGTTTCATAGAAAATTAAGTTGTAAACAAAATTTATGTTTTCTTTCATCAGATATTTTTCAATAAAATAAGTATTTATTTCAATTTCAAAACTACAATCTGAGTAGGTAACATGGAATCTATTTTGCTTTTTAAAATTTTGCAACTGGGACTCAAATATGGGATATTTATTATGGTGGAAAAGTAAAAATTACTTTAGGCAATAATTAAATTTCTATGATGTTATTTATAAATTGTAGAAACTCCTCTATCCTCATGCTTAGATATAGGGACTATAATCTTGGAGAAACACGCATCTTAGTACTAATGCAACTGACCAATGTGACTAACTTGATCCAGCAGGGGTGAGTAGGCAGTTCAAATACGTAAAAATGTTCCTTTCTGCAGTTGTTGCAGGAAAGGTGTGATAGTTATTGCTAGCTATAATTACTATAGCTAGTAATTATGCTGTCACTGGATGTGTTTAACAGATTTGCTCAATACTAAAACCACACCAGCTGCCAAACTCTAAAAATTACTTTTTAAAGAAATAATGTTTTCATTAGGTAGGCATATTAAAAATTGGAGTTAGTGGATGGCATTGGCTACATGCACTGACCTGTATGGGGCTCTCATCTGAACTCAAGATGACCTAATGGGATGTCCTCTGGATAAGTCTGCTCTGAAATCACTGTTGTAGTTAGATCTCTGGCCAATTGCCTCACTCACTCTGAATTTGCCTTTGTTGCTGCAGACTAACTGGCTGGGTGGAAAAAGGAATACAGAGAATTGTCCTCTGGAGAAGACATAAATGGCACACTGATACAAATATATATTTTAAAAGAGTGCAAATCTTATCAAACTACCTGGTGCTGTCTTTGTTGCTGCATCCCTTCCCGTCAGATCAGAATCATTTTCTGCCAAAACAGAAAGCAAGGGGGAAAATAGCTCTTACTTTTATGAAAAAAGCAAAATTTTTTTTTGGACTTCAGCAAAGCTTTTGATACTATCTCACAGTATTCTTATGGACAAAATGTCCAGCACACAGCTGGATAACCATGTTGCATGATGGGTGAGAAATTGGGTCACAGGTCAGGCACAATAAGTTATCGTGAATGGCGAAACATCAGGATGGCTTCTGGTCACTATTGGGGTTCTTCAGGACTCCATCTTCAGCCCATTTCTCTTCAACATGTTCATTAATGACTTGGACACAGGACTGGAAGGGATAGTAAATAAGTTTCCTGACAACACTCAAATAGGAGGAATTGTTGAAAGGCCCTGCAGAGACACCTAGGCAAATGAGAGATAGCTAATCACCCAACCTATGAAGTTGAACAAGGGGAATGCCATTTTCCATACCTGGGACAGGGTAATCCATATTGTGTGTACAGACTAAGGAACAAGAGGTTGGAGAGCAGCACCATGGAAAGGGACTTGGGGGTTCTGGTCCACAGCAAGTTGAATCTGAGTCAGCAGTGCTCTGGCAGCCAGGAGGGCCAACCGTGTCCTGGGATGCATCAGGCACGGCATCGCCAGCTGGTCAAGGGAGGGGATTGTCCCTCTCTGCTCTACACTGAGGTGGACTCACCTTGAGTCCTGTGTGCAGTGCTGGGAACCACAAAATTAAAAAAGACATTAAGATATTAGAGAGTGTCCAAAGGAGGGCCACAAGGATGGTGAAGGACCTTGAGGGAAAACTGTATGAGAAGTGGCTGAGGTCACTTGGTTTGCTCAGCCTGGAGAAGAGGAGACTGAGGGGAGACCTCATCATGTTCTTCAACATCCTCATGAGGGAAAGAGGAGAGGCAGGCAGTGATCTCTTCTTCAGTCTCATGACCAATGATAGGACTCATGCTAAAGGTATGAAGCTGTGTTAGGGAAGGTTTAAGTTAGGTATGAGGAAGCCCAATCATGAGTGTTGTTCGCCAGGATTCAGTATTGACGCCAGCCATGTTTAATATCTTTATTGAGGTGCAAATGAGACCATTTGCCAAAGTCAATAATATGAATTTTATTAAACAATGAATTTGAGGTAGAGAGGTAGAAAGAAATAGAAAAGAAAGAGGAAGAGTGAGAGAGACATCAAGTAAAAGATAGTCACCACACACACATCCAGCAGCATCTTGTTGGTCCTTCTTCACCCTGGGCTTCTTCATGATGGGAGTTCCAAGAAATTTTTCATTATTTATGCATTTTAAAAAACAAAGGGAATAAATGTTATTTGGCTACACAGTTGTCTAATGCTAATGCATATTCTCTAATGTATGCTCAGTCTCTCTTTTCTTTTGAGTTCTTGGGTTTATTGAGTCAGTGGTCTGTGAGTCAGTAGTCCTGATCTCCCCCTGCCAGAATTACCTTTTATACAGTCAGATCTGATTTCAACACAGTTGCTGAGTTGGCCCATAAATTTTACATTCTTTCTGTTCGTTATCAGTGATACGTTCTACTACCCCAGCTTTGCTAACCTCACCCTAGGTCTGCGATGACACCCAAACAATTGTACACCCTTATCTCAAGTTCCCACTGTGGTGGCTTAACTTACAGCCCAAGTTTCAGGTCCTATTCAAGGCAGGGCCTTCAGCATTTGTTGGTGGTCACAGATGTCATCTGACCCATAACTTGAGGTGATATTTTTTTTGACAAGTGACAGGCATATGAGCAGTTGCTTCTTCACAATTTGGCACAGTGGTAATTTTTGTCTGGATCCCTTATCCAGGATGAGCTAACTAGATCTCGTCTCCACCAGGCCTGGAGTTATTGCCATCCTGATCCTCCCTCTGTGCTTCTCTTATGGCAAAGTCATTCAGTGACCTTAATAGTGTTTGAGACAGACAAATATGCTTAAGTCCTTACAGCCCATTCATACCAGTGTGAGTCGGTAGATTTGAGCACCTGCTCATTTCTGCAAGCAGGCAGGTTTGTAGACTTGGAGGTGGTGGATGGGCCATGGTTTAAGGGGCATGTGTTGACAATGGGGTTTGTGGACTTGTGGTTACAGCTGCTTATTCCTGAGTAATCCCAGTACAAGAGAAGAAGAAGTTTCTATCACTGTTCTGATGACACAAAGAAAAGCAGTTGTCTCTATGTGCTCCTAAAATGCAGAAAGCTGTCCTTTTTTTTTTTTTTGCATATATGGCTCATTAAAATCAATCAAAACATAGTTTTTACATAATTCTGGAATTAATTGTAAGGTAGCCTTGTACATAAATACAGCAAGATAAGAAAATGTCAACATTTTCATAGTTGAAGAATCAAATCCAAACTGTGTCTGTGCCATTTTGAGATCAAATCAAATCTTCATCTTCTTATATAATTAAATTCCACATGTTAATATTGTGTATTTCTTTTGGGTTCCAGACGTATAGAACAAATGGCTTTCACTTCACCTGCTATAGGAATCACTGGTTTGTCATTCATATCTTTCTCTTTACAGAGCTCAAAAACCTCTGCATACTCTAGTATGCTTTGGTAGTTAAAATTCTTTGCTATTCGTAAATACCAGTTTGAATGTAAACATGTTTATTTCACTCTTGCTTATGACTAATTTTTCACAATCAGTTACTTTGTTTGTTTACTATGCACACAAATTTAATTGTTTCACAAACTCTGTTGGAAAATGTGGGTATCTTCTTGGGCACAAAAACATGTTTACCCATTCATCTTGTTGCATTAGAATAAGTAATGACTAATGTTTATTATTTCTGTCTTTGCTGTTAGTTGCTCTCAATAATTGTGTTAGTACAGCATTTCTCCTGTCATCAAAACTCAGAGCTGAACCTATCCTGAATCTTCAGCTTTCCTCTTGTGCTCAAAATGGAGAAACATTAAATTTATCATGCTAAAAGTCCTTCTTGGTTTGGTATGAGTCAGAAGGAGTTTAACAGTTGTCTTTGCCCTCTGTTAGGGCACATGAGTAATCTGACCAAGAATAGCACAGCATTGTGGACACAGTCATAGACTGGCTTGCTGCAGGGATGTATGGGACTACATTTGGCAGATGACTATGGTGATCATCCTGGTTATGGATGGCTGAAGCTATACAGAGACGGTTATACTTTCTGTGAGATAAGTTCATCGAGTTCAAGTTTTGTTGCTCAGTGATTTGTTTGTCCTTTCACCTGCCATGTTGTGAAAAATGCACCATGTTAGAAACAGTGTGGGATAATCAGCAATTCTACCTTTGAGGATAGGTGTGATTGTGTACTTAAAGTAGGACATAAACCGAGGTAATGACCTGAGATTATGAAGATTCTTAAAAAAACCCCCTCAACCCCCATCTATTAAAAAAATCTAATGTATCTATGGCAGCTACTCATACAGTGAGAGCTGATTAACCATATTGAAATACCTTAAATTAAAAAAAAAATAAAGCCAAAAAGCATGTAGGTCTGCGTAGCAAATCAGCTGCTCAAATCACTTGGAAAGCATGCTGTGACATTTGAAAGAGCCACAGGTAGTGGAGTTTCTGAGCTGTAAACCTTGTGTAGTGGGAGTTAATTGCACATTTTGGTCATGGGAGCATATCCTGCTGTTGCTAGGTTATTGCAGGGTGAGAATGGATGCTGCATCTGCTGATTGCACCAGGGAATGAAATGTTTTCACATTGCATCAGATATGCTGAGACCAGGACCTCATCCCATACAGTCTTATTAGCAGTGCTGAGCATGACTTAGGTCTGTCCACCCAACAAGTAACTACTCTGAAATATTCTGTCTATGCTTATCATTGAAATGCCAAGCCCAGTATAACTGATAAAGCCTACATGTGTCCTGCACAAAGTCAGGCTACATCTTTTAAACAGAACACTAAGACAAGCTGTACTTTAAATATATTGCTCAGACCGTCTCCATTTTTCCAACCATTTGTCATGTGCCATGCCAGAAATGTGTGACCTCCATTCACTGTACTGGCACCAGCCATAACTCATTTGGAAAGTCTATCTTCATTTTAGGTGTAAGATACTGCTCTAACTACTGTTAGAAAAGAAATGGAGAGGTATCTCTGAAATCTGTGGGTGTTGTCACCAGAGCTGTAGTCATCCCTGCAGTTCTGCAGTTTTGTACCCTTTCTTGTGCAGTAATGCATTGGAAAGACACTGCTCTGAGGCAGTAAGTTCAGTGTGACCTTGACAATAAGCATAGACAGTTCAAGAGTGCCTGTGGTGTTCTCATCTGTGTGAATAGCCTCTTTCAGGGCCAGTTTCCTATAAGTGCCTTTTAAAATAAGAGTGCTGGAAATTATGTGCATCCAGTATTTAACTCTGGAAATATTGTAAAAAATGACAGTTCTTAATAAGCCATCATGTTGTAGTGACAAACACCAAACAAACAGGTAAATAAATTCATTTAAGAGATTTCTCATTGCATGCTTACTTAGATTTATCTCTGCTGTGTAAAAATCCTTATTTTGGGGGATTTACTAGGAAAATTGAATTGCTATGGCTAATTACACTTGTTTTTGTAGAATTATTTTCACATGTCTGTTGTTCCAAAATCTATGTCATCTTGAAAATTTCCCTTCTTGGCCCTGAATAAAATATTGGTGTGAGCAGTAGCTATAATTACTGAGCATAAGAATTATCTTTACTGATATTAACCAATAAAAATGCTAATCATTTTATCAAAACTTGTGTTTTAGACAGTAATTGTGGAAAGGACAAGCATCTTCATAAAGTTAACCTACCATAAAGCACATTAGGCTATGAAAAATTGAAGATCTGAGGAATTTCAGTATTTTTCCACTATTTGCCTTACTTAGAGTGGACACTTCATTTATAAATAATTAAATTTGGATGAGATGGATGCAGTACATAAAGTTCAGTTACAGCAGACACTTAACAGGATTTTCTGCTCAGTTAAAGAGACTGTAATGAAATAGTTGTCTTCCAGCACAGAAGATCATAGTTGAAAGCAGTTCAGGAGTATGGGAAAATTTACAATTCCTGGTCACAATACAAAAAATTTATTGTGCTATAATTAACTGTTGATTTTACCATAAGTATGGAAAACTGATGTTGTATATAGGACATACAAAGCAGCTAGTGGTGACAAGATTATATGTCCTTTATGGAGTGCATATTATACAAGTCTTCATACACTGCCACTTTTAAATGTGAAATGTCCGATATGAGGTACAATCAGACACAGGACCTTGCTTTGGAGACATCTTGTGACTTGATTTGACTTGGCATTTCCTGGGTTTGGGCTATGCTTTTGACACTATATGACACAAATGTGTTTTTATTCAATATGAACTTTAATGTTATTTTTTGCCTTTTTGGGCACCAACCTGGATTTGGTTGCAAATATGTCCAAAGGGACCATATGGCCTCTGTACCATTCAATGTAGTAAAAACCAGAGGTGTTCACCATGAGATCCTTTAGTTGTTACTCCTGACTTAAGCAACTTAATGTTAACATTTCTTTTTTGTGATGGTACAATTTTGTTTGTCTTGGGAACGCATCTGAGAAAGATTAAAAGCGAACTTTTCTTTGCTAGGTAAAGTCACAGTGCTTAGCCCTAATGGTTGTGTTCATTCTGTGCAATGGCCAAGGTATTCACTTGATGCACTTGGCAAGCAAATAATTCACACTCATCCTTAGTTTGTGTGTTTGCACTGATTATGGTACAGCCTGCAATATAAGCAACATGAACTTTCTCAATCAGGTGACACAACAGGGCTTCTAAGTTCCTCGGCACACATATGTGAGGAGAAGACATACCTTGAGTCTTTGTTGGGGTATAACCCAGATCAGTACCATCCTACTATTTAAGTCTCACTCCAACATCAATGGTGCCCTGTCTTCTCTTTGATTTATGCTGCATACTTCCAAAATTTAGATGTAACTGTGTTGTTTGTTTTCTTTTCTGATTAGAAGATTGTAAAGTAGTGACTAAAACAAATAAAGCATCTACATTCTGAACTTGATGAAAATATGCAAAATTGGGATCTCAATTTGATCTCCTAACAGTCCATATAATAGACAATTATATTATAGGTCTATGTTAGAGAGATGTCCTCATGTTTTCTTGTAATCTCCATTGTCCTTGCTGGGTCTTAATTTTAAATTATTGACATAATTACAATGAAATGAAACCATCCATGACATAGTTATTAGATTATAAAAGAAACACTGATTGAGATTATGCAAATTAAAATAATTCCTCTATCTCAGATGCAAACTCTCTGCACTCCTCTGTTTAGAAAATTGGCACATACATGTACTTGAGATACATTAATTTCTTCAACATTATAGGAAAAAAAAAAGCTTTAGATCTTACTGAAAAAGCTTTGTTTTGTTAATATTTCACATTCTCCATTGATCACTCATTCTCAGGATGAATGAAATTTTTGAAGACTACTTCTACACTAAACTAAATTCAAATAACATTCAGACAGAATTTTTTCCTGTGCCTAATGTACATATTTTCTCACCCACGCAAAGCAGCATGAATGTTTTATTAGGGACTGAATCTCAGGTAATTAGTATCCTAGCATTTAAGTAACAAAACAATCCATGCTGAGCTACTTTCCTTAATAGCAAACATAACTAACAGGTTCTTACAAGAAATTAGCTTTTGGAACTTATTATTTTTTGTTTCCTTTCATCATGTCCTCCCAATAATGAGGGAGGTGAGACTTTTTAACCACTGAAGGCAGTTTTGGGAGAAAAAGAATAAAACTTTTATTTTCAGAATAGAGTTATGGGAGTAGTCCCACTCATTATTGCCACTCTGCTAATTAATTTCTCAGTCTATCTACTGATTCAAAAATATTGTCTCTGTTTAATCATACATTTTATTGAAACACGATATATAGTCTAAAGAGTAGCTATGCATGTCGGTAGTACCTTTATAAGACTATTTCAATAGTGGAATAAACACTGAACAAAACCTTGTAGTGTGGTTAAAATGAATTTGAATGGACTTAAGTATTAGTGATTCCTGAGAAAAACAACTTTTATTTTTCATTAATAGATTCGTTTGTTTGTTTAATCAATTGATTTGGTAATAGTAACTTTTTTTGGAGTTGGTGTTTTTTTATTTTGTTTGCTTGTTGTTGTTGGGGTTTCTTTTTTGTTCAGTTGTTTGGTTGCTTGTGGTTTTTTCTTTTGGTTTTTTGGATGTTTACAAAGTGGTTAGGTAATTGGTCACTGCTATGGGAGCAACATTACGAACAGAGATAAAAATCTGCTGTAGGATTTCCTGACCTTGTTTGAAGGAAGGGTTACATTTGATTCATCTATATTTTCATGCTTTAACAGTTTAACCTTTTTTGATTTTTAAGTCTTTCTTCCAGGCCACGTGTTTATAGAGTAATAGATTTTATCTGGTTTTAATTTTGTATTGAGGTTTGGTGGAGGTTTTTTGCTGCTTTGTATGTTTAGTTGTCTGAACTGGTGCCTTGACATACTTTTAAGTAGTTCAGCAAGATATGATTGTATTTCTTTAGTCATGCTCTTTTGTATTGATTTTTCTTTGTGCATTTGCTGTTAGTGAATGTTGATGAAAATAAATTCCTAATAATTTTTTTCTATTCATCCTTATCTTTGTACTGAATAATATTTATTGTGGCTGTATAAAAAGAATTTTTTTTTGAGTTTCAGTGAATATTTTAGCCTTGTAAAACCTATTCAAAAATCTATTTAAGCTTAATAAATTTCATCTAAACCCACTACTCTCCTTTTGTCAATAATCTGACTTTGCTAAAGTGTTTTTCCTTTTGCTTTTATTTAGTGACAAACTTCATAGCGAAAGAATGTTTTCATCAACAGTAAGGGGAAACATAAAACAAAGGGTGGAGTTCTTTTTATTGGTATCTCAGTCCTGTAAGTGAATACGAGCTGTCTGTAGACCACACATTTCACTGAGGCTTTTTAATTAAAAAATCCAAACCAAACCAAACAAAACAGCCCACACAAAATCAAAAGGAGTATTCTCTTGCACTAAACTGACCATTTGTTTTATATCTCTTAAATTCATAGTGCTTTCAAGTAATAAAATAAAATTTATGGTTCATTTCTGAGATGTGAGCAAGCAGTGGGTTAAGAAGATTCTAAAACACTTGTTTTTAATGTCAACAGGCTAGGAAAAAGGCATTGATAGGTGTTATAGATAGGTGTTAAAAGGAGCTGGGGTTGTTTAGCCTGGAGAAGAGGAGGCTCAGAGGTGACCTCATCACTGTCTATAACTACCTGAAGGGAAGATCTAGCCAGGTGGGGGCTGGTCTCTTCTCCCAGGCACTCAGCAATAGGACAAGGGGGCATGGGCTTAAGCTCTGCCAGGGGAAATTTAAGTTGGATATCAGAAAAAAATTCTTTCCAGAGAGAGTAATCAGGCATTGGAATGGGCTGCCCAGAGAGGTGGTGGATTCACCATCCCTGGAGATTTTTAAATGCAGATTGGACGTGACGCTGAGTGCCGTAATCTAGTAAATGAACTAGAGTTGGACCAAGGGTTGGACTTGATGATCTTGGAGGTCTTTTCCAACCCAATCGATTCTATGATTCTATGATTCTAGATGCTGATATAGAAAATAATGATAGGGGTCAGGAGAGATAGTTGTGCCCAAATAAGAACAATTTGTTTTGGGAGGTCAGAGAAAGGAAGGGGCAAGGGATGGAAGCTCTTGATTCTGAAATTACAATCGAGGGGCCAATCATGGTCTCATGCATGCAGTGTCAGTCTTAAAAACTAGCTATACCACTGTGAGTCTCCACTCAAACTAGAGGGAATTAAATTTTCCTCCTGATAAAAATCTGACTCATAGCATTCTAAGGGTTATATGCAAGAAGTATGAAGATCAGGGCTAACAGCTGAAAAAATATATTATTCTGTAGGTTGAAAAGAAGTGTTAATAAACTTTGCAGAGTCTCTAAGCCAGTTACACATAAGACAGCTTGAAGTCACATAATAATATCAGTGAGGTATTGAACATGATGATGTATTCTGCCCATCAGGAAGGGTAAATCTGTACCTTGGTACCATATCAATGCAACTGAGTACCTTCCATTCAGAAGCTGCCTGCATCCAGCTGAGCATAGGGTAAGGCACAGAAGTACCTACATATAAAAATAAAAAGAAATACTGAAAATCTGTTGCACAAAACTTAGTTTAACCTCCAGGATATGATGGTACTGGCTGACTGAAGTTTCACAGTAATTTTTTCAGCTTTTCTGCTGTCAAAATTTGAGTTCTGAAACAAGAATTCTCCTGGTTAATAGAGAAGTTCTTGCTGTATTCAGCAACTGTTTCAGTTTTATGTGAAACTGTCACACTATCAAAAGAAATTTGAGGTAAAAAGACACTTGAAACTGGAAAAAAAAAAGGTAAATTACAAAACCTAAGTCATGTAGTCTTTTTGTTTTTTGCCACTCTAGATTTTTTCCTTCTTTTATCACCAAAAGGAGGACAGGAAAATAAGATACTGTACACCATTAGCTTTGTTGAAGCATCATGTTTCAAGATCTATTCCATTTAAAAGAATTATTGCCTAGATCAGCATCAGATTTTTTACAAGATACATTTTTCATATTCTTCTAAAAAATGTTGAATTTTGTGTCCACCTATGTTTGCTAATATAGATTACATAGACTCTCACGTTTCTACTTTAATGCAGACCATAAAAAGCGTAATCTAAAGCTGCTTAACTAATAATCATGTTTTAGTTTGGAGATTTTTTTATTGAATGAAAAAAACAATATATGGATTCTTGAAGGTGTATTCAAAGTTATAAATATCTTGAGTTGAGAATAACAGAATCACAGATTTTTAGGGCTGGAAGGAATCTCTGGAGATTATCTAGTCCAATCCCTCTGAAGGGATCACTTAGAGCAAGTGAAACAGGAACTTGTCCACATAGGTTTTGGATATGTCTACAGGGGAAGACTCCTTGACCTCCCTGGTCCAGTGCTCCACCATCCTCAATGTAAAGAAGTTCTTCCTCATGTTGAGGTGAAGTTTCTTGTGTTTTATTTTATGTCTTATTCTCCTCGTCCTGTTGCTGAGCACCACTGAAATGAGTCTGGCACCATCCACTTGACAGCCAGGTTTGAGATATTTATATGCATTAATGAGATCCCCTCTCAATCTTGTCTTCTCTTGATTAAATAGGCCAAACTTCTACAGTCTCTCCCCATAGAAGAGATCCTCCAGTCCATTAATCACCTTTGTGGTCCTCTGTTAGCCTCTCCAATAGTTCATTATCTTTCTTGTACTGAGAAGCCCAGAACTGGACATAGCACTCTATATATGGCCTCACTAGGACCAAGTCCCTTGACCTGCTTGCCACACTCTTTCCAACGCACCTCAGGACACCATTGGCCCTCCTGGCCACAAGGGCACACTGCCAGCTCATAGTAAACCTGTCCAGCCCCTAGAGTTTCAGGATCCTTCTCAGCAGAACTGCTCTTATAAGACAGCCTCTAACATGTAGTTGTATTCAGGGTTACCCCTTCCCAGGTACAGGACCTACACTTGTCCTTGCTGAATCTCAGCAGGTTTCATTCTGCCCAACTCTCCAGCCTATAAAGGTTCTAATGAATGGCAGCAGACTTTAGGTGTATCTGTATTCAGGCACTCCCCCAGTTTTGTATCATCAGCAAATGTTTCAGTTTGTTTCCGGAATGTTTTGGAAGTGCTGAAAGAGTTCTCCATTTTACCTTCAGTCTTTCATATCTTATAGTTTCAGATCATCCAGTGAAAGGAACTAATTAAATAAGAGTTGACTAGCCTGTGGAGTCTTGGTTTGGGCTAACAGAATCTTCATGCCTTACTCTAAGACTCCAGTTTGCTTTCTTTCTATTGCATTAATTATGTGAATCTACGTATGTATTTATGGAGTTTCAAATTTTTCTGGATTTCTGACTTTTGCTACAATGCAGGTGTAAGTAGTAAATTCAAAATCTCCTCCTACAGTTGAAAGATCTGTAGATATTAGTGAGTGCATCAAGTTTGATGCTTTTTCTGCCTTAACAGTTTTTATCTTTCATTTCTTACTTTTCATAACTATTGAGATATTTTCTGTCCCAGAATCTGACAAATTCTTTTCTGCATCCCACTAAGCTCAGTGATTTATTGATAAAGAATAGGATCAGTTCAAATCTGCAGAAAGCAAATGATTTTGTGTAGTCCACCAGTCTTGGGGGGTTTTATGTTTTGGGTTGGTTTTTTTGGTTTTGGTTTGTTTGTTTGGTTTTTTTTTGTTTTTTTTTTTTTGTTTTTTTTTTTGCTTGATAGCTCATCACTTCAAGATTTTTAATGTAGAGTCTGTTTACTTTTCAGTTATATTTCTTATCCATGTGTTTATCCTGCCTTCTGGACTATGTTATGTACACCTGGTATACTTTCATGCTTTACCTGGTTGTATAGGAAAGTCGTACATATTGTTGGGTTGCTGCTCCTCAGGCTGGTATAGCCCTTTCCAACTTGCCTTGACCATTTCCAGTACCATTTGAACAGGTATGATTCATGTCTTAGTCAATTACTATGCTTACGAAAAGATCTCAATGGTCATTTAGAACAGGCAGAACACTGAAGATTCTATTAAATTGGTAATTTTGCTCATTTACTTAGATGTTGAAGGTTTTTTTCAGAATATGACTGGTTTTCACTGAAAGGTATGGTAATGATTATTAAGAGAAAAAGGACATAAATGCTCTCTGGAAGCAAAAAAGGATTGATTCACTGTAAAGGAATATGCTGGGATTTCATTGATTGTCATTTGTTTATTTCAATTTTCAGTTTTCAAAAACTACTAAATTTGTGTTCTGCCCTGAAATGAACAGTGAATGTTTAAGCTGAACCTTTTCTATCTCTGCCAGATTGTTTTCTAAAGAACAGAAACATAGGAAGGCCAGAAGGAGGAGGCACTGGCTTCATGCATTGGAAGGCAGTTCTGATGCTGGTTGCAAACCAGAACACGGAGAGGCAAAGCAACAGCTTCAGATCTTGCTTCTTCTGGGTTTCTCTGTCTAATGTCTTACTGAATTTCTAGAAAGAATCCAATCGCTTGGGGTTTTATCTACAGACTAGTTAACTGCTCTCTTAATCATGAAATATATTTTTTTCCTTACTTTACTCTGTGGACCAAAATGCTGACCTTGAAATGGGTATTCAATCTGATATCTTATTAGATAATGGAATATTTTCAACATTTTTCCTTTAATGAAGATAAATGTTTTAGAAATGGCTTTGATATAAAACGATTATTTGAAAGTTGCTAAATTACATTTAAATTAATTTATATTTACTAACAAATTATCTATCTATCTATCTATCTATCTATCTATCTATCTATCTATCTATCTATCTGTCTGTCTGTCTATCTATCATTAATTAGACTCATAGGATCATAGAATGGGGTTGAAAGGGACCTTAAAGACCACACAGTTTCAACTCCCCTGCTATGGCCAGGGACAACTTCTACTAGACCAGGCTGCTCAAAGCCCCATCCAACCTGTCTTTGAACATTTCCAGGGATGTGGAATCCAAATTTTAGTGTCAAACATAAAACATGATTGCCTTTATGTAGGTTGTATCTTTATGATTTTTTTCCCTTCAGATATCCGAAGTTTTGTTTGAAATACGTGATTCAGCAATGTGTTTTGCTGACACAAAGACAAAAAATGGAAATATATTTATGCAAAATAATGTAGGCATAATTTTAAAAATGTGTTGCACATAGAAAATATCTCCTCAGAGTTTTTACCATCATGATAGACTAAATAGTCTGGGAGCCTGAGGCTCTGAAGAAGAAGTTTTTGCTCTTCTGTGACAGTTATTCAAAACATAGCTTGAGGAGGTCAGTTTTTGCAGTTGGACGAGTAGACCATGACAGTTCTTCCCTGAGGTTTAAACATGTTGTACTAACATGACACAAAATCCATTGTTATTTCTGTGTTAGTTTTAACACTGACCTACTCTCATCCCTTGGTTAATGAACACCATTACAGCACTTTTACTTTGTACCTTAATTAAATAATGATCTCTGGGAGCCAAGGGCTGTATATGTAAAACTACTATTGACCTCAGTGAGAAGGAGCGGCACCTACTCTTCTCAAGGCAGAAGAGATGATTAAAAACCAAGAGGAATTAACTGAGACATGGGAACCAAAATTTAGTCCTGGTCAGTACAACATTCTCTCTTTTTTCATCTCATTCTTGTCCTGAATGTCTTTTCAGCAAGGATTGTTAGAGGAAAAGCATAATGGCAATAGCAGTTTGCTGTACTTTTCTAAGCTAACAAATGATGTCAGCCTTAATTTGCTACTGCTGGTGGTGTGGACTATCTCTGGACAGTAGTCTGGAGAGAGAGTTGATGCTTTCTTTTTACAGCATAATGATTCTCAAAAATGGAGAAAAGTTTGAATCACTAAGGAAACTTTGAAATTGTGTCTAGTTATTATAGTGTCATGTGACATTTAATACTGTGATGCTTTAATATTGCAGCAAAATGCACCTTTGTAAAATATTTTTGGAAAAAATAATGTTTTTCATCTATTGATTGAGTTTGAAATTATATCCAGAACACACTCCTTCAGTGTTATGGAAATGCAATATGTTAAAAAAAAAAAAGGTTTAAATGCTGAAATAGTTCTCTCTTTGTGGAAACAAATTCAGTCTATGAAGGATCACTGGCAGTGAGTTTGTCCTGATTTGTTTAATAATAGAGTTTGGCTGGACAAGGATAATTATGACAAGAGGGCCAGCATAGCTCAGGAGGTATTGAATATTTTCTTGCTGATAGAGTAAATTTCTATTTACAGTATATGCATTGAATCTGTGAGTCCATGAGGGGATCTAGTGTGTAAGGGGACTTGAATGCTTTTCCCTGAAATCCTTAGTATGAAGAGTATGATAAATTAAATTACTCTAAAATACTTAGTGGGTATTTTTATTATTGTTTTGGGGTTTTTTTTTAACCACAAGAGAAATGTAGGAATCTGAAGTTTTTGATGAGAAATCATTAAATTTAAAGAACCAAGTATTTTGGAAAGTATTCTATCCTCCTGAAACTGGATATGAAAACAATCTTTTAGTTTGATTTTAATTTGAGCTTGTACACTTCCAGAATTTATTCATTTTAATTATTTTTTTAAAAAATATTTGCTTATTATTCATATTTTCCATTATTCTTAATTTTACATGGATTCTTAAAAATTTAATACTTTAGATAATTTATATATTTTCATTTATTTAAAATGTGAGATAATATATGTTAATGAAAATTTTCTGTTATAGTTAAACCCTGGTAGGCAGCTATGCCCTGCACAGCTTCTTGCTCACTCCCCCAGATTGTGATGGGGGAGAAAATTAGAAGAGTAAAAGCTAGAAAACTTGGGGGTTGAGATAAAGACAGTTTAATATGGAAAGCAAAAGTCACATATCCAATTAATGCACTGCTTCCCATGGACAGGCAGGTGTTCAGTCACGAACAGTCCAGGAAAGCTGGGGTCTATCCCATGTTAACCGTTATTTGAGAAAACATACAACTTAACTCTGAACATCCTCCTTCCTGCTTCCCCCCGCTTTTATTGATGAGCAAAATGTTATATGGTGTGGTATATCCTTTTGGTCAGTTGGGGTCGACAGTTCTGGTCACATCCCCTCCCAATTTCTTATGTACCTTCAGCCTCCTCACTGGTGGAGGAGTCCGAGAAGCAGAAAAGTCCTTTACTCTTTAAAAGCACTGTTCAGCAATAGCTGAAAAGTCCCTGCATTATCAACACTATTAAAGTCAGGCATCCAGAACTTAGACCCGTACAAGCTACTGTGATGCAAACTAAATTTATGACTGCCTAAATCAATACAGCATATAAGTGACATGGCTAAAAACAGTAGCATTTGGCTTGCTTTTATTATAAATGTTGCCATAAACAGGACCTTTTATAAAAAAAACCTCTGTATTATCAGCACTGCTTTGGTCACAGATGCAAAACATAGCATCATACAAGATACTATGAAGAACATTGTTTCCTGTCCCAGCTGAAACCAGTAGACTGCCTATTACTTTTCAGGCTTTCTTTTCCAACAAGTAGTGTGATGTTTTTCATGTAAGTTTGGATACTGTAGTGGTTTTAGCCACAGTTTCTCAGGTTTTTTGACTCCTAGACAGGAATAGGAACTAGTACTGAGATCTTTCACTTTTTTTCCTTACATGACTGTGTTTTACTGACAGTTATAGATAGTATTTGCATGAAACCATGTATTTATGCCAGAAGTTTGGAAGGCTTGAGGTCATCTAGTTGCTAGCTGCATACTGACAGAACTGGGATATGTTTTGCATAAGATGTCTACAAGAACAACATCTAAAGATAGAAGTCTCTTTACAACAAGATGTCTAAGAAACAGAATTTGAACTACTCTACTAGTCTTGTCTCAGTTATGTTAAGGGATGGGGGGTTTGGCCACTTATTCAGACTCACTCACACATGAAACTCTCTTCAGCACATTGAATGGTGTACTCCTTGTTTAGCACATTTGCCAATGTGCATTCACATCTCTCCCACAGTCATGGAGGCATTTGCAGGATTTTGCAGCCTATGGGAGCATAGGCAATTGTCAAAAAATGACTTCTTTTTGTGCATCAAAATAGAAATAGCTCTTCTTAGCTATGGGATTTTATGCTTTTATTGCTGCTTCTGGCTGCCATCAGGAGCTCTTCACTTGCTTTCACGAGTGGATGATGTATATTCAGTTTCCTGTTATGCCACTTCCACAAACCCGAACAGTTCATTCAAAATACCATTAGTACTTTGGCAAAGTACTGTATTGAAAGTCAGTAGGTGCTTATCTTATGGAGAATTATGAAAGATAAAAATTGAATTTATAATTATATTTTGTTAAGAGCAGAGAAAATAATCTGTCTTTGTTTTATATGCCAGATTGTGGTTGGCTGATGTTCTTTCTGCTCACTCTAAGAAAAGGCAGTGAAATATATGAGCAGTAAAGATCAGAGAAGATCAAGAAAAGATGAAAAAGCTAAGGAAGTGCAGGGACTTTCTATTTTAATGGCACTGATTTAAAAGTGAACAACAGAAAATATTAGGAGGCATGTTTGTCCATAAGTGCACAACAGACCACTACTACTCAAGGTAAAGCTCTCAGGGTGTTGATATAGTTTCATTTACAAACAAACATAAAACTCAGTAGTTACTGAGCAACAAAATTGGGAGCAAGAGTTTTTAGAAGAAAAAAAGGAAATGAAGACTTTACTCTCTTCTATGCAGTTTCCATCTCTCATCTCAAAATGGAGGTAATGAAATGTAAAATCAGAGAAGAACAAGGATGAAAAAAGGGCCTCAGAACAACCTTTGTGCAAAGAACAATATTCAGAAATAGATGAGGGGGAAATAAATAAAAGTAAAAAGGAGCACAAAATTAGGTTCTAGAGGAAGATTAGGGGAAAGCTAATCATTTCTTCTGTGCAAAAGAGATCTTGGGAAATCAAATTAAGGTAACAGGAGACAGGTTCAAAAGAAACAATAAAGCTATTTCTTATGCAACAGATCACAATTGTGAAATTCCTTGTGAAAGTTTGTTGTGGTTGGGAAATTTGCATGGAGTTCAAGAGAAGTCTGGATAACTGCTGGATAATGCATTTTCTGAGAAAGCTAGACAGACAAATATCAAGTTCAGTTTGGAAATAGATGAAGGATGAGAGAGTACTCAAAGTATCATCCTGTTCTTCACCCTAAGAATTCACTTTTGGAGGCTGACAGAGGACAAGTCCTGAGCAAACTGGATTTCTAGTGTAACTTATGGCAGATATTTTATCTCAGTTTTGTTTCGGGATTGAGAGCTTGGGGGTTTGTGGGAATTTGCGTGGTTTGTTTTATTTTGATGTTGTTTTTCAATGGAGGAAAACTGGTTTATAATGTGTGAAGAGTTACAAACCATGATAAAGAAAAGGCTGGGTCAGGAGAAAAAGACAATGTCATCATACAAACTGCTAGTGTGACACTTTGTATACACAAGGTTTAGTTCATTTCCTATTATTGTCAGTAATAAAGTCTCACAAAATCTGCATAATTATTTTCATGATTATTTTGTGGATGATTTTTTTCAATGAATTATTTTTAAAAGAGTTTCCCTTTCTAATTTCTTCAAAGAAATATTTTTAAATGAAAAATATTACTAAAACTAGGAAAACACAAAAAACAAACCCCAAACAACTCAGCTTGTCTCAAAGAAAAGCAGGGTAGCAGGGTTGACTCAGACTTTTTAGTTCTAGATGCACTGACGTTGATTGTGGTGGGAAACAGCACAGGGCTATCAGGAGTGTTTACTGCTTTCAAATCACTGATTGCTTTTGTTGAAACTGCTAATAAAATTCAAATTCTTCAGCATTTGAGGAACATGTATCACAAAACTCCTCTGCCAGTGCTGCTGTGGTTTTTCTGAGCACCGGACAGATGGGCACAAGAAAGTACTCTGCTCCTGCTCAACAGGGTGTTCCAATGAGTGCCCTAGCAGGAACACTCACGTTCTCCTGATGGACAGCCTTGTGTTAACAGTCAGCAGCAAATCCCAGAGCAGTGGGTTACAGGGCTGAAGTAGAGTGGTGGGCTCCAAATGTCTGCAAGGCCACTTAGAATGAAGTGGAATGTGAAACTGGGAAAAAAATGGCTGTTTGATCACTGGGTGAAGAAAAGGGTATGTGAGGAACTTATATTGAGGGGTCCTAGTGCTCAGTAGAGGATGCAAAGAAATACCAGAGGGGGATGGATAAGGATGATAAAGTGCAACATATTGCCCTTCTGTTTTCTAGTAGGCTCTTATATGTACTGAACTAGGCTAAACATTGCTAGCTGTAGGGACCAGAAAAGATGGATGACTAATTTTACCAGTTGAACAAGTAAGAAAAATGTGTTGGGCCCTGGTACAATAAGATTAGAATTGAATATAGCAATGCTATTTTTCAGTCTGAATGTTGCATCCTTTGGAGATGTGGCAGTATAGTCTTGCAATTATGTGAGGATCTTAAATATTTCATAAGCATTACTTTTCTACGTTTAGTTGTCAAGGCTTAGACTTACTGTGTCAATTCATTGCTGGCAGCCTACTCGAAACTGAATGTCAAACAGCTTATTACAGTGTTCCAGAATGGGTCCTTAAGCTGTCTTGGTTTTAAGATTAAAGTATGCAAAAGAAAATGTGGGAAAAATTTTAATGAACAAGATAAACTTCTGAAATCATTGCCAAAAAAGGAGAAATGGTTTAAATTACTTGACAGTATTTTTTTTTAATTATTGAGAGTATGCATTAAAAAGTGTACAAAGGTTCACGATCTTACCTCAAAAATCCCTTTAATTGTCATAGAAGATCTTTTGAATGCTGCTGTATTTTACAGAAAAAAAAAGTTTGTTGTTTTTTTTTAAATTCTCAAGGCAGTATAATTTTTCATGAGTTATAATCCCATCTACAAAATCTAACAACTTGTACAGCAACCATCAATCTGCTGTGCTATGAAAAAGAAATAATTTTCCTAAGGAATATTAAATCTCTTGGATTTACACCACAATTTTGAAATAAATCACACTAGAACATCTTGTTTCAGTTTTGACAGTCTGGAAATATTATATTTCACATAATAGATTTCAGAAGAATTACTTTCCTATTGGAGAAAAAGCATTTTACTTTCTGGAAAAAGTTCAAATATAGCTGCTTGCATTGTTTATGGAAAATATTCACAAAAGGATGCAAGTGAATACGCCTTGCTACTATGCAGTGCCCTAAATTCATTCATTCATTCATTCATTCATTCATTCATTCATTCATTCATTCATTCATTGAATATCAAGACTTTTTAAACTGTCACTGATGAATTACTAGTTCTGTTTGTGACAGGTTGGGGTTTTCATTTGCTTTGTTTTTATACTTTATTGAAAATTTAACTTTGAATTACCAGTTCTATGAACTGAAATTTTCAGCAGAGCTTAAGGGTTTTACAGGGAACTCAGTCATGTGGGGACATCCCTCTTCTGACTGATTAATGTAAGTTGATGTAATTTTTCAGGTTATTATACCTGATCTTTGTCATGGTGATACATGTAATCTATTTAACTGTTCCAGCTGTACAAAAACTAGAATAAGTGAATATGCCTGTGTATGGTTGACAAATATTTAGAAAATTTTTCTTATTTAACTTGCCAAGATTAATTTAGTTAATATTTTTTATTCCCCTGAAAAGTAATTGAAACACATCAAAAAGCTCACAACTAATTACATCTATCTATCTATCTATCTATCTATCTATCTATCTATCTATCTATCTATCTATCTATCATCTATCTATCTATCCATCTCAGTATTAACAGTTAATTTTTAAATTTTTGGAATAACCTGAAACACCATAACTACATTTAAACTATGTGCTTCCATGTTCTACAGAAAAGAGCCCACTATGCATTAAGAGGCAGATAGAAGATACATTCTGTCTTACAAATGACTTGTTGTAGAAAAGAGGAAGAGGGGAAAAGGAGGGGAAAAAAGACCGCAATGCGATGTATTTTCAGCCTGTGTTGCTAATATAATTACCATATCTTTTTTAAGATATCATATTTGAAAACATGCACAATCTCTCCACCTGAATCAAAAATCTTTTGCCTTAGATTGTAGAAGATAAGAAAACAAAAATTTTAAAGATGAGTTTTCCCCCACAAACATGACAGGCAATTATTTTGCCTGATTATGAATTTCCATTGGTACTATATTTGGTACTCAACCAACAACTCATAAAATGTAAGCATAAAATCCATAGAATTGGCTCATCCTGAATCAAAAAATTATGAAATAACTAACATTCTAACACATAAGTTAGGTCTGTGTTAGGCCTTTGCTGCTTCTGTCAATCCGTAGTTAACCCATGTGGTTAAACCACATTCCTAATTTCTGTATTAAATGGGAAGATCTATGTTGCAGCATACACTAGCAAACAACAAAAGCCAACTTGTGTATAGTGGGAAAAGCAGTTCATGTATTAGAGAGTTAAGATCCAATAATTGGTAGAATAACTACTTTCTTTTTTTTCTCTGCTTACATGCAAATTTTTATACCAAACACTGTGGAATATTAAAAATGTTGATTGCTAAAACAGGTGTTTTTTAAAAAGCAACTGAGTTACAAGTACAAATTAAAGTGGGATTTCAAAGAGAGATTTCTCCCCTAGTGCTTATGTGTTTTAGTGGTTTATACTTTCGCAGCTTGAAAAATAACTAAGTGACTGAAAGAGTTATTCTTGGAAAACTGTTGAAAAATAAAGTAAGGAATGGGTGATTTTAAATCAAACCAACTTCTACCTTTAAATATGTTCATAGGTGAATTTGTCTCACAGATCTTCTAGAATTCAGTTTTGTGTCCTAGGGCAAAAGGCTCCATGCACATATTTTGTTCAGGTATCCTGGGTTGGATAAGCCCTGAGACACATCCCTTCCTTTTTCTGAGACACTGTATGTTGTTTCATAACTCTGGCCTTTTATAGGATTTAAATGAATGTTTGATTACCTAACATTTGTAAGTAAAACCATTCTCTAGTAAGAAAACAGTTGTATGTTTACATCTTTAGTGTTCTTGATTAAGATATTAGGCAATTTGCATTCATTAAAAATGCTTCAATTTTCAGCAGTGCCCAAGTACATGTACCCATGCCATAAATATTAAACATATGAAATAAAGTAAAAACTCAGTACTGTAGTGATTGGTGTCAATGCCTTGAAAGATCGCAGATTTTTTGGTTCTGATATAGCTCTTGTGCATGATTATACAAGTCACTCGCCATCACTAAGGATTTAAACTGGACTTACACTGAAGTGAATGCATAAAATGCTTTTTGATTAATATCCACATATAAGTCTCAGTGGCATAAAAGGAGTAAAATCTTCCTATTTCTTTTGGTATCTGAATTACTATCCATAACTCACTACTGGACCTTCTTTGAGTATTTCATCTGGCTGGCCTGGCAATTTTTGCTTCAGTCCTTTGCAAGAAAAGATACAAGATGTTTTCACAGTGACAGCTTAAATTTTTCTGTTTGGAATGCATTTTGTCTATTCCTTTGCATTGCATTTTTTATTCTGATTTTCATAGGACCTAGCCTTTTTACCTGTTTTATCTTCTCCAAGTTACTGATTATCTGTGTGTTGGCCTGATTTTATCTGATGGAAATAAAAGTAGTTTCCAGGGTGTTTTTTATTTTGGTTGCTTTTTTGGGTCTTTTTGGGGTGAGGGTGTGTGCTTGGGTGGGTTGGGGTTTTTTTCCCCTCCCAATTTTAAGAGCACCAAATATACTGCATAAGATCCCCCTAAGTCACTAATGTGAGAAAGTAGCTTTCCGACTCATCCAGCTGGCCCTTGTTCCCATGCACCTGCATTCCCTAAATTCTTGCCGTAGTTTATTTTTCAGACTTCTCTAGACAGTCAGGTATAGCCTAACACTTGCAGACCACAAAAATTCTGAAATACACCTTTTAATATTTCTGCAAATGTTCCTATATGACCATGGCTAAAAGGTTATAATTTGAAACACTGATTAATATTTACTTTTAAACACAGTGTTGTGGTTTAACTACTTTAATCTAGATATTTTTTAAAAGTACTTGGATTAGACAGTGCAGACAGGATTCACTTTATCTGACTGACATCGATTAGAAAGTAATGAATGTGGAAAATAGTTTGAGATTGTTTTCATAGGCAATAGAGAAAGGCACTTCTAAAAAGTGATTGATTTTATCTATTATGGACACTAGTTTTAGGATAGGAATCAATCTTCATATGAAAGTACTCTTTTCTCCAAATCTCATGAAAGATCAGTTAATTGCTACAGATAATCTGACTTTAAGATGATTATTGGTGCAAGGGTGACCTGGACAGTTTGAAACTGAGACAACCACCATCCCTGGAGGTATTTAAAGGACTTTTAGATGTGGTGCTTAGGGACATGCTTAGCAGTATACTTGGCAGTGTTAGCTTTACAACTTGACTCAAGGATCTTAAAGGTGCCAACATAAATGATTCTATAATTTATCTCTATCACAGATACGATTAGATAGCTGAGTATTGTTATGGTGTTGCAGACTATAGTAAGATGTTATTAAAAATAAATGCTTGTATGATTGTGGTAGAAAGGAAAAGGCAGAAGGAAAGAATAGGGAAATAGCAGAACATACAGAAGTGGTATAGCTGTGTTTGCTCATATCGAGACACAAGTGCTCCTCTGCACCTGAACCTAAAGACTCCTCAAACTCTTTTGGTTTTGTTCATAACTATAAGAACTTCATTCACTCCAGAGTCTGAAACCAGGATAAAAAAAGTCAGAAACAGTTGCCCTTAAAAGCATGTTAATACAAATTTAAAAATCTTTCTAATTAATAGTGGATTAAACCTAACTTTTCATGAAGGTTGACTGGGAAGGAGGTAGCTGCCATTCAGGTTCAATGACCTTTCCTGAACGTTAGTCATCCTGTGTTGTTAAAAATCACAACAACAGCATGTTCTTTAATTTTATAACAAGTTCTTGACATAATATTGAAAGCTGGGCTGCTTGCATACATTGTTTAAGAGCATTGACATATCTTTCTGTTTTACAACCACTCAAATCGAGTACAGATGATGCAGTACAACATGTAAACTGAAATCTGAAACTTGCCTAGGTCTCAAGACTTTACAATAGTAGTATTCAAGATTTGTTCTGTGGTTTTCTGTCTGAACTAAATCCTATAGAATCTCAAAATAGCTGAGGTAGGAAGGGATGTCTGGAAAGTGTCTAATTCAATCTCTCTGCCCAAAGAATGGCAGATAGAGCAGTTTGTCCAGGGCTATGCCCATTCCCTCTTGTCTTGTGTCTGGGAATCACTGAGAAGAGTCTTGCTCTTTTTCCTCTGCCACCACCCAACAGACAGTTAACAATATCATGACTCTTCTGCTATGCTCTTTGTTGCCCTGGGGAGCACAGAACTGGATATGGCTTGGCTAATGTATGTCACCAGGGCTGAGCAGTGGGGAAGGAGATCGCCTTCCTCCACCCCTGATGCTCTGCCTAATTCATCCCTGGATGTAGAATCCTGCTGGCTTTCTTTGTCACAGGGGTGTATTTCTTACTCATGTTACACTTGCTGTCTCAGAGGACCTTCAAATCCTTTTTGCAGACAAGGCTGTTGCTAAACAGAGATTGTGACTTTCCCTGCTGCTCTTCTGTGCTCAGGGTGACTCCCTTTCCTTGCTCTCCCAGTCTATCTGTCCCAAAGAACTGGTATCCATCAATGGCAGAGCCCTGTGGCACTGAGCTGTTCCACCATGTCTCTACCATGCCCATGAGATCTACAGCCCTGTAACACAGGACTATGGAATAGTCTAAATTTGGCGAAATAACAAAAGCAGAAATCCAGAGAAACGTTTGGATTTCTAAATAGGTGTATGATATGGGACAGGTGGCAGCTGTAATTCAAGAAGGAAAAATTAAAAAAGGTCGTTGGTGAAAAATATAATTAAGGAAACTAATAAATGCCTTCTTGCAATTTTATTGGCTTGGCAGAGCTTTCTCATGAATATGTAGGGTTTCACTTGTGACTCCAGATTCTGAAAATTGCAGTGGGACAGATAGTATCCTATTATGTTGATTACAATGATTGTTTTAAATTTTTTCAGGGTATGGGGAGAATATGTTACATATTACCTGACCCTGAATGCCAACATTTGCATAGAGAAAAAAATAAAAAAGGCAGGGAAGGATATAGGATATAGGTCTCACCCTATTGGAGACATGCAAAATGTTTTGATTTAATGGCAAAATTATGGCAATCATGCCACCAGGTATATTTTTAAACAAATATTTGTGTTCAGATTTTTATTAGTTGTGTATAATGTCCGTAACTTTTATTTGTGTAAATCTTTTATATGGGAATTTGCTATTGGGTAACAAAATAGTCTTGTTTTTAATCTCTTAAATTGAAAATATCTATACTGGTACTAGCTAGTCTAGACACTTAATTTCTGCCTACCTACTGTGCTATAGCACAGTCTGTTTGGTACATCTGGCAGTGTTTGAGACTTATGTCCAATGCATTTTAGAGTTCATGAAAAGGGAGATATGTTGTGATTCAAATAAAATGTCACTTTTTAAGTAAAGGCAAAATTTTCAGGCATTAACTCTTAAAACTTCAGTCTTGCACATGACTGAAAAATTGTTTGGCTATAACTTTCTTTCTTAATTCCTTAAACGTTTTTGGCATTTAGCAATGCTGCAATAATGTTCCAAGTAACACAGTTTGCTCAACAATGTGTTTTGCTTCCATAAATGGAAGCAGTGCATGTTAGAGTTTCAGACTCTTTGCCATTATTTATTTGGAAATTTGTGCATAGAAGTGAGCAATCACGTTTGCAAAAAGTAATACCATGAGAAACGGTAGTGGTTGCAGTTGTTATCACTTGTTTCATATTAATAGATATAGTCAGAGATTTTTCTGTGTGAGGCCTCAAAAAAAAAAGTGGAATATGGGAAGGAGTTGGAAATACCTAATACAGTTAAAGTACAAAGTGACAGTAAAATCTGATGTCCTTGTAGGTACACTTTCATTTGAAGATTTGACCTTGAAAGGTCTTAAATTTTATAGTATGTGAAATGTTTCTTAAAGATTTTATTTGGGTGGATTTGCAGTCAGTCTTACCAATCAATATGGCCTTTAGATATCAGAAAGGAGATTAACACTGGCACCAGAGTCTGCCTCTTGTAGTCTTATAAATCACTTGAAAGAGAACAACAACAATAGTTGTAAATTTTGTATTCAATCTATTAACTCAGTAGCAAACCCTGGAAATCCAAAATCAAACCCAGGTTGGTTCGACACTATGCATAAGGATGTTGTCAGTACTCCATGATCCAAGAGGCATGCCAGCAGTTTCAAGCCTTCTGAAAGCTTCCATTGTTTTAGAGGGTGCAGAGGATCTAGACTCGGGTTCCAACCCAGATGCTTATTTCAGAAAAAGGAGTTGACATCAGACATAAATAGTTCTGTCACTCAAAATTAGTCTAAAGCTTAAAAAGACTCAAATCCAAATGTCTGTAAAGATTGTGGTGATTTTTTTTCGGAGCAATTAATCAGTAAAGGAATTATTGCCATTATTAACATAGTCATTTGTAAGGGCCTACTATTATTCAAAATAATTTTATTCTCTCTCACTTTGGGTTTCTAAATGCTAAAACTCCAAATGAATGTTACTTCCATGCACTGGCATGGTATACAATAAAAGAAAAACTACTGATGTAAATACTATTTGTCAGCATCAAAGCTGAGACTCATTGCTTGGAGAATAATGAATTCTTTTCCCCTCTCTGCCTTCCAATTTCTTTAGGCTTCTGTTTTGATTTACTTTTCTGGTTTTTTTCATGTCTTTTGTTGATTTTACATGTTACTTGGCATTCTGCATTTGTTATTCTAGGAATAGCTCAATTTTTGTTCCACTCTAATAAAGTAACAAAAATTCAGAACCCTCCATCATTTATTCTCATTGCATGTTAATAGTATTAGACTTCCTGGCACAGCCAACTCTCTTACAGAGTTACCCCAAATCACACCATATTATCAGGCTACATTTTTCATTGAAGACAATACTGATCATAGTGTCTGAGTTCTAAGATAAAGAGTCATATGCCATGTTTCAGCTACTTTTCCATGAAAGGCTTTCCTTTTATTCTTCCTCTGCCCCAATCTGTTTTAACCAGCAACCTCCTTGAAGGTCCATCACAGATTGTCATGGGGGCTTTTTGTATTTGACTGTTGGGCACTTGAGATATTTTCAAGCCAGAAGAATAGTCTTGCTGCAATTTTTGTAGCTTTTAGGTGAAGATGAGAACAGTACTTCTAATAATTCTTAGTTTTAAAGTTGTAAAGTGTAGATTCATCTTGCAAACTGCAGATGAATCCCTCTTAAAATACCATTGAATATAATCCTAAGCAGCAGTGCTTGGGAAGACAGAGGCTCTGCTGTGGTGGCCTCGGCCTCTGCTCTGACAGCAATGTGGCAGAACATGTCAGATGAATGGTTATCTCTAAAGAATCTTGAAAATCCCTTGTAGCATAAACATCTCATTTGTGTATCCAACTGGACAGAGCCTGGCTTAACCAGGTTGTGCACCACCTGGAATGGTTCCGCAAACTGGGCTATGGCAGATGGCTTTGCAGAAGCAAAAAGAAAGTTTTGTCTCTATGCCTTCAGCACAGCTATGGCTCTATGATTTCAAAGTTATTTGGAATAGTTAAGAAACTTAGAACATCTGTGCTTTACCAAGCCCTCCTCCTGCTTTAATGTCTTCAGATTGTTGGATAGGAAGGTACACTCTGAGAATGGATTGGCTTGAAAAAAAAAAAAGGAAAGAAACAAACCAACAACACGCTAAAGGGAAAATTCAATGTTTACAATAAGGAAAATTGTTAAACATTCCTGCTGTTGTGAACTGTCTGGTGAGTATCGCACTACCCAAACCATAATTTTTTGTGGCAATTTTTTCACTATTACTTTTTCTTTCCATTCTTAGATTCTTTAGGATTTATATATAACTTTCAATTTTTCCTTTTTTAAATATCTATATTCCTTTATAGACTATTTTATGTCCTTTTGGCTCCCCCCAGTCGTCCAGGAATCTTCTTTCAACTTCTGACTCTCAGCTTCTTACAGTTTTACTTTCTGCTCTAAGAATTCCACTCTGTTCTTCTCAGTGTTCCTTTTCTCTCTCTTTTTTTTTCTCTTTTTTTTTCTATCTTCATTTCTATATTAAATTGAAAATATCACAAACCACACTGATTCCTCATGAAAATGTCGATGAAGTGTGGTTTGTGAAGCATCATGTCTCTCTGAAAATGCCGTTACAGTTGAAATCAATTTCATGCAAAAACATGAAATTACAAATCAGGTGCTATTTAGCTTCTTTTACTATGATGGTTCTGGAATTTGAAGTGGTTGGTTAATGATGAGCTGTTGATACCTTGTACTCAACATAAGAGAGCACATACTAATCAAAGAATGAGTTAAACTGTGGAAGTATGCAAAGTGATTCTGAAATTGCACTTTCTATTAACGTAAGATGTCAAAATCACTGTATCTTATTGTTGTCATCATCCCTCCCAATCCTGAATGGATTACTTAATAAATAAGTAAAAAATAAAAAGGAAAACAAACAAACCTAAAAAACCACCCCAAACCCAACCAGAAACAGCCCATAATTAAGAAAAGCCTTTGTTTAACAGATCTTCCCTTTCCTATCTTTGAGAGAATTCAGTGTCTATGACAGTACCATAAAGTCACTTTTTGTTAGTGTGATGGGTATTCCTTGATTTTTAGAGTACTCAAAGCTGTGAAAGAATGGGAGCATGGCCAAATGCTATTAGCCAGGCAATATTTCCTGTAAAAATTAGTGTCACCATAATTCCTATCTATGCTTTCAGACTTATCCACAACATGACACCAGCACAGATGGCAACACTATAAAACAATAAATTCCACGGGAAACCTGTTTCCATTGGAAGAGATGAGGATCACTGATCAGTACAGAAGGATTATCCTTATGTGCAGATGCCTCAGTCTGCTGTAGAAGCTCAAATCTGTGAAACTTATTTATCCATTCATCCTGAGTCATTTCTAATGTTGGCTGACCACAGCTCTTGCTCAACCTTCAGGGAAACAAACCATGCATATTAAATCTCTCCTGATTATTCTGATGTACAATCACCATAGGCCCAGATCACAAATAGTGTTTTTAGAAGCTTAATTCATATTGATTTAAGTAGGGCTATGTATCCAAGCAACTTTGACATTAACAAAATTCCCTTCTACCCTTTATAGCAATTAAAATGACTGGTTTCTTTTATTCCAAGTTAAATTGTATGAATTAAAACATGAATCTATGCCGATTTCTTTTCTCCCTTCTTATAGAAGCAGCCAAAATTCTGTACATTTTATCCTTGTCCTATTTGAAAAATTACTTTGGCTTCATTCACAATATATACCATAATAATATTTTTATTTCCAAAGGATATCTGATGGGGATGTGATTTCCAGGAAATGGCTAAATATCTGTCTGTTGATGGAAGTTAGTTAATGAATTTTTGCTTTGCTTGAGTGCACAGCTTTTGCTTTCCTTTTAAACTTCTTGAACTTAAACCAGCAGGTTTTCTCCCTTCTACTCTTCCAACTCTTTACCCTACCCCACTGTGGGAGAATGAACAAGTGGCTGTGTAATGCTGAGCTGCCTACAGGGGTTAAACCACAATGACTGTGTATAAAATTTATGTAGTGTGTAGACTTTTGGAATCTCAAAAAGTAGTTGGCAGGTAGAGATTTTGAAATAGTAAGAAAAAACTGACTTTTTTCCTCCTATTTTTTTAAAGAAGAAAAGCTTATCAAAAACCTTATTGCAGATTATCCAGCATTTTGTTTTATGAAGTTATTTACATTCATTATTTTGTTGCATAGTACATTTGAAACTTTTTCATTTGGCATAAATAATTTCTTACTATGTTCCAAAACACATTGACTGATTCAGCCTGCCAGAATGCATTCTTCAATCTCAGAATAAAAGTAAACTTTAAAACATGAAGGCATAAAATCAGAAGAGATCCATCTAATGTTTAGAAAAAGTATCATTAATGGGACAGAGAAGAGGAAGAAAAGCAATGAGAAAAGAAATGTGTATAAAGTCTCAGGCTTATAACTGATTCTCACTTCAGCTTTATATGTAGTAAGATGTTTCATTCCTATGATTTGTTATTTCTTATGTTGTGTGTATGTACACTTATATATCTGGGGACAGTAGTACTCCAAGGAAAGAGCAGAGGAAGGAAAGAGGGGAAACAGTGATGAGGAGATAGACCTTAAAAGAGCTGTCAGTGAATTATAGAAATTCTCCTAATAAATAAAAGATCAACATGATAACATTGTCCTAAGAGCTCTTATAATTGTGGCATAGATTTAGGATTGTGTTTGCTCTTGGAGTTGTAATTTCTGCTGTGGTCTGTGCTGAAGGATTTCTTGACTCAAAATGCTTTTTGCTATCTCAGGCAATTTCTGTTTTTATTTTCTGGATAGTTTGCAAGGTCAGCTGGAATAGGGCAGAGATGGTGTTGCTCCCATGATCCATAGAAATGGGGTTATGTATGTCTCTAGAACGTATTTGCCTGTTTGAAGTGGTTTCTGTGGTTACATAGGAGGAAAACTAAACATTTGTTGTTTGAAGAAGAAAAGAGATTTCCTTCCAGTGCTGGCAATAACTTGAAAATATCTGTCTACTGTGCTGTTTAAAGCATTTGTATTTCAAAGACAGCAGTGGTTTAAAGAAGATAAACTCTCATGAGCTGAAAAAATTGTGATAAATTCTGATGCACAGTGTTCCTTTTCAGTTTGTGCAGGGAGACAAAATTGGACACACTTGGTTGTGATGAGGCTCAGCAAGACTTTCACACACAAAATATTAACTGCCAGATGTGCTTTATCTGTGTTAAATGGAAGAAGAACATAAATGAGGTCAAACACCTGTGTGTGTGAACTGACAGTTCAGATAAGATTTTTTCACATTCTGTATGTAACATTTAGCTGTGTTACTTAGGGAAATTGCACAACTCTTCCAATATATCATTAAAGAATGATTTGGAGATTTGGATTTTTGTTAAATTATGCTACTTGTAAAATTATCACAGGTCATGTTAAAAATATAGGAATTTTAGGACTTGACCGCTGGAACATAAATTCTGTTTCATGAATGTGGATGACAGCAGTAACTATGAATCTTTGAAACTGTACAGTCATCCCTGCTCATCCTCATTAGAAGCAATAGTGTTTCCGGCCCCTGAGAAGATGTAGCATTATTTCTGCTTTGTAGGAAAGTCTACTATGTATTGTTTTGTGATTGATTAAAATAAAAATGGCATATGTCAGAAAAGCGAAAAGCTCATCCTCATTAGAAGCAATACTGTTTCACTGATCTCAGTAATGCTTGGCAAGACTTCAAGACTATTCTGATATTTCAC
The DNA here is from genome assembly GCF_047495875.1 of Pithys albifrons albifrons. Taxonomy (NCBI): domain Eukaryota; kingdom Metazoa; phylum Chordata; class Aves; order Passeriformes; family Thamnophilidae; genus Pithys; species Pithys albifrons. Next base: position 38,688,395 of record NC_092462.1, read on the forward strand.
CAGCTTGTGTCAATATGTTTGCTGACATAAGTAAAGACAACTCTATTCTAGAGGTTTCATTTCCAATGTTTTCATCTAACTCAGTGTTAGAAAGCTGAAAAGCTACTTCTAGAAATGGTTGGATTTTTTCACTCTGTATTTCTCCCCCAAAAAGTTAAAAAACTTAGTGAATAAGATATTACAATATTAATTAAATATATTGAAATTATTTTAATAAAAGAAGGTAGAAAGGAAAATGGACATTTATAAGCTTTATAAGTTAAAAAATGGATCATTATAAAGGAAATGTTACCAAAGAAATCCAACAGGATTTTTGTATTTCTTACTCCTAACCTTATTAGTTTTTATTGTTGTTCTTTGAAATAATCTCTTATTTCAAATGACTCAAGCAAAGATTTTCCTAGTAAAACACCACAGAACAGCATTCCCACCTACTCCATCATATATGGAAAGATGCACAAGTGCATGAAATTTCAGGAGTACAAATTTATTTCCCTGTCTCCTCTTTACATAATTGCCTTTGTATTACCACATATCTCAAGTCAGCTAAGAAACTGATTTCTAAAATACATCTTCTTGCCATACAGTTTCATTTTGACATAAAATGAGGATGGTTGTAATACAGCCGAATCTAAACGAATGTGCATTTTCCAACATTTTGGGAAAGATTTTGTTAATGAAGTTTAGATGTGAAACCATGAACATATGTAAAACTGCAACATCACACAAAACAGGGTTCAGTTTTTCTCACCTGTCTGGAAAAACTAAGCCAAACCAAAGTTAGTCTTCCTTGAGTGACTCATGCAACAGTTTAAAATTTCAAATAGTCAATTGTAATTCTGAACTGTCAGTATAAGTATGCTTTTCTCACTCGTCATGAAAGATGACAAAGAAATTTCTTGTTCCAATAGACTTTTTGACAGAAACTAAGAAATTAAATTTAGGACATGCCATTCAAAATATCTGTAAAGTATTCAGAGACAGTCTTATAACAACCTGTTAGAAAATTAATTTAACCTGGAAATATTTTCATTATTTATACATAGTTCTATCCTCAAAATATTTTTGGCTTAAATGTGGCTTATCCAATATGAATCTAATTCAGAAAAATAAGATTTAATTAAGAAACAGTCCTTTGAATCTGCCAGCACTGATATCATCATGAGGCCTCAGCTTGCACAGGCATCTTCTCTACCTCAACCAAAGGCAAACATGAAGAATCAAGTGTTCCATTAGGCCATACAGAGGAACAGAAAAAGCCTGGGGAATTTGATACTAAAGATCTTTTTCACAATAACATAACCCTTTGCTGATTTTACAAATATTCCACAGATTTTGACTGAGTTTCTCCCTTTCTTTTCAGACATCTTATGAAGGGAATTTTATGTCCTCAGCTTAAGCTCAGTACAGCAGTAGTAAATTAGTGTTCGGTGCTACAAGATTACATAGTCTTTTAGTTCCATTCTTCAGAAAAATGAAGATATGAGAACATTCAAAAGTCAGGATAAAGTAGAAAACCTTGCTATTGCCATCAGCTAGGTAACAGGATCGTATTTAAAAACTGAAAAAAGTCTTGCCCTTTTTATCATTGAAAAACAGCTTTAATTATCTTTGTGTAACTGATATTGATTACTCAACTACTGAACCAATATGTTTCTAAGCTAAATATGAATTGTAATTTATCATAGAAAAAGCTTAATTGAAACTTTTTGTAAATAACTGATGGTTAATCCATCTGAAGAGATTTGATATCATACCTTAAACCAAACAATTCAAGCCTAAAGATAAATATTGATACAAATCTTTACATTAAAAACACAGGCAAAACAATCTTGGAACAAGGTGCATTACCTCATAAGTGTAATTGACATCTCTTATAGCCCAGGCATCAACTTTTATGTAACATCAAAGTATTCAGTGCTCAAATCTGATTAGATTAATTCTTAAGTATTTGCAGAGTTCTTCAAGTTATCCTGACAGTGATAAACCAAGAAGTTCATATTTATTTCTTTGTTACATTTCTAAAGATGAACAGAGAAATTCTGTTCTTTTCTAGCTATCAATGGATAACCTTTAACTGAGGAAAGAATGAATTATTCTTTTGGAGAAAAAATTGATGATGATATCTTATGATCATATCTTTCAAAAAGGAATTGGGCTTAATGCAAATGGATGGGCAAAAAATTATCTGTCAGACATAGAAACTTCTTGTTTTACTTTTCTTACTGTATTTCTTTTATACAGATAGCCTCAACATTAGAGAAAGGAACTCTCCTGAGATTAGTGGCAAGAGTACTTCAAAAAGCAAACATGTTTTAAAAAAATATTTTTTGGACAGTACATAATATCTCTTACTCTGAATATATAAACGTTATTAAAATTTGTAGACAAAAAGCTTCATTTTGGTGTGGTTCATGGCAATGAAAGAAGTTCTAAAAGATGATATCAATGAGTCTAAATATATACATCTATCTCTAAGGCATTTGTTATTGGTGTATGCATTTTATTTTTTATACATTAACCATTTTGCACTTGCATAGTTTTACAGTAATTAGTACATTTACAGAATATGGCATCATAGAAAAGTAATCTTCAAACTTGCACAAACCAACAGTGCCTACAGATGTGAGAACTGATGTGCTTTTTGTTTCTGTTTTGAAAGATTACTTGGATTATGTCTCAAATAATCTCAAGATTTTGACTGATACATCACATTAAGCATCTACAGCTGATGAGACAGATTAGACTGTGAAAGCAGTTCTAATGGAGAATGGGTTTTATTTCTCATTCATAGTATGCGATTTTTTTTATAATTCTTGATGTTAAAGGGAATTTCAAAAGCTGACAATCACTCTGAAACATTTCAAATGTGACACTTGCTGACAATAATTAAATTGCTTCTCCCAATCAGTGCTGACTGGCTATGCATTTTGAGTAATTTGGGAATTAGAATAAACACTGAAGTTATGGAGAAATTAGTTTACTGCACAAATTAATTTACTGTAAAAATATTTGTAATACATGGGAAAGGAGTAATTCCGTTCACACTTGCAGCTTTTCATAATGTCTAACTGACTACAGGCAGTAATTAATTGCGTTTTGGCAATATAGATTTCTGTTACTACACATTGATTTGACTACTACACACAGCTGATTTTTGAAAGTAAATATCTTGGAGGACATTATAGCCATAAAACTTAATGATTATGCACATGTGAATACCTAAAAGCGTTGTAAAAACCAATTTGTGATCCACTTTCTACAAGTATTTAATTTAATCAGTTCATTGATAAAAATGTTCATCAGATTTTGTTTTGGACCTAATGTTGCTCACCATTCAAAGTCAGTTTTGAGTTTGAATAAGCAAATAGGAAATATCTTGATTTTGACCGCTTGCAGAGCCAATGAAAAAGGAAGTACAACATAAACCACTGAATATATCTATTCACTGCTGGTGAGATTCTAAATAACCTACACCAGTTAAAAAAAAAAAAATGGTAGTCACTGCATGCAGAAGACCTAGTAACTTCAAAACAAATTGAGATAAAGAATGTTGCCTAAGAGACAAACTCAATAAAATTGCACCCTGGTTACAGACAAGTCATTGCAAATGAAGCTTGAAAAATCCATATCATATCATATAATTTCTTTATTAATCAAAATTGAACATAGAAGGATGATCTGCTGATTAGGGCAATGGACCAGAAAACAGGCAATTCTAAGTCTAATCACTGGTTCTACTTTGCCCTCCATGTATGATATAGACAAATTGTTTTTTCTTCTCAGTACATAAAATCAAAGTTTATAATAAGATTTAAGTCTGTCATGAGCATGAGGTACAATGAACTGATTTGAAATATATATTTTAAGTAATAATCCTAAATTAAACTTTGATTCTCAGTGAAAATAACTATTCATGAAAGATCATTTCTCTTTTTCGTATCACATCCACCCCTCTAGGCAACAGAACAAAAGTCTACTCCACAGTGTTAACTGATGTGACAATTTTTTTAAAAATGAACATACATACTGATAATTTTTTAAAAATATGAAAATTTTATCTTTGTATTTAACAGGCTACTAGGGAGTACATCTCATAAAGGAATTCAAATATTATTGTTAGTCTTGTTAAAAATCTTAGAAGTCAATTAAAACACAGTAAAAATTTATTGTGGTTAGTCCAGGTGCTAACATTCATGGTCTTTGCACAGCGTCACGTTCACCCTTCTCCTGACTCTCCTGATGGGCAGGTCACCAGTAACTATCTCCTTAAGAAGACAGCACAGAGTTGTAGTGAACTGCCAGCATTCTCAGTGCTTTGCTAAAGGTCTTGTAATCAAAGAATCACAAAATGAGTCAGATTGAAAGGGATCAGTAGGTCATCTAGTCCAGCCTCCCTGTTCAAGCAGGGTTGTCCTTAGAGCACAATGCACAGGTTATGTCTAGATGGGCCTTGCATATCTCCAGTGAGGAAGATATGTCCTCTCTGGGCAATCTGTTCCAGTGTGTGATCACCCACATAGTAAAGAAATTCTGCCTCATATTCAGGTGGAACTTTCTGGACATCAGTTTCTGCCTATTGTCTCTTGTCAGATTGCCTGGCACCACTGAGAAGAGTCTGAATTCATTCTCTTGGCACCCTCCCTTTGGATACTTACAGACTTTGATGAGGTCCCCTCTCAGTCATCTCTTCTCGAAGCTGAACAGGCTCAGCTCTCTCAGACTTTATAAGAGATATGATTATATATATGTGTGTGTGTGTGTGTGTGTGTAGAGAGAATATAGAATATGTTTTATATATTTATTAGAATTTATTTATATTATATGTAAGTATATATATCTTATATATGAATATATGATATACTTATATATAAACTTTTATAAGAGAGGGTTTATTGCCCTCTGCTGGACCTGCTTCAAGAGCTCCATGTCTCAATTGTACTGAGGAGCCCAGACCCAGACACAGTACTCCCAATGCAGCCTCATTAACGCTGAGTAGAAGGACAGGATCACTTCTTGCAACCAGCTGGCAATGCTCTTTCTCATGCACCCTAGAATATCATTGGCCTTTCTAACCATAAGGGCATGCTGCTGGCTCATGGACAGCTTGTTGTCCACCAAGACCCCCAGGTTATTCCTCTCCAGGTGCAGGGTGCTGTTTTTGCCTTTGTTGAGTTTCAGATAGAATGGCTTCAAACTGAAAGAAAGCAAATTTAAATTGGATCTTATGAAAAAAATTCTTTACTGTGGGGGCGGTGAGGCACTGGAATAGGTTGCCCAGAGAAGTTGTGGATAGCCTATCCCTGGAACTGTTTAAGCACAGGTTGGATGGAACTTTGAGCAACCTGGTCTAGTGGAAGATGTCCCTGTCCACAGCAGAAGAGTTGGAACCTTGATTATCTTTAAGGTCCTTTCAAACCCAAAGAATTCTATGATTCTCCTCTGTCCATCTCTCCAACTTGCCGAGGTCCCTCTGAAGGGCTACACAGCTCTCTGAGGTATCAGCCACTCCTCCCAGTTTTGTGTCATCAGTGAGCTTGCTGAGGAGGCATCTGCCCCTTCATTCAAGTCATCTAAGTTCCTGTTTCAAGCTTAAGTGCCCAGGTTTTTTTCTCCCTTTTCTCAGTCAGGGGGAGAAGGGAGCCTTTGTCTCTTTGGTTTATACTTGGCATTTTGCCAAAGGTTTTAAACCAAAACAGTTCGTCTCATTCAGCTTCCAGTGTCTGGAAACAATTAAAAGCAAAGAGAATTTATGTCAAACATTGTTATAAATATGTAAGTTATTTTTAGTGACGGTAACTGCATATTTGCAAATATCATGTATGACTATGATTGATTCTCTATCACTTGAAATTTTTCTACTATTTCAGTCATAATCAGGTTTTAAAGTATTTGCTTTATTTTAACTAGGAGTTCACACTTGATGCAAGAGCTACTAGGTGAATTCTTGTTACACAGAGGCACAAAAAATCCATCATTGCTTTCAAATCTGTTGACAGTCCAATGTAGAGTCTGATGTAAAACTTTTCATTGAGAACAGCTATGTGTAAAATAATAAATAAATATACATTTGTGTCAGGATGGTGTGAAGTTACATCAAATGGAGAATTAATACTCTGTTGCCATTTCTTGAGTACACTTGTCATGGTCTTACTTTAAATAGAAAGTTTGTATCTGGGAGGTGTACTGTGGGGTTGTTAGCTATTTTGCTTATGCCTAATAGTGCAACTGTATATTTCATAAAATAAACTGTCATCTATATTAAAAATCTAGGCTTTAATCATGTAGCAATCTTACCCATTTTCTCTCTGCTATTCTTTATCACTTGTTTTACCACCAATAGAGCTGGAATTGGTACATTATCCCTGTCCAAAGGTACTAAACCTTGCAAATGCCAGTTATCCAAGTGTGTGCTCTGCTAATGGTCTTAGTTGGATGTCATGTTGATTGAGCAATCTTCTACTTCCCTTGTGTTCTGTAACGGCTCCTGCTTGCATTAAAAATGTGCTGTAAGTTGAATTTTTACTGCTAGGAGTCATATCTAGGATTTCACATACTCATGGAAAACCAAAATAAAAACCCAGCTAATTTAGGAGGCCATGTGAAATTGACACACACCTGCCAAATAAATGTACTTTGATATGTGCTGTCATGATTTTATTTTTCATGCCAATTGCACATCAAGTGTCAAAGGAAAAGTGTTGGGGTTTTTATATTTATTTCAGAGACTTCAACCTGTTGCTAAATCACACAATGATATAATAGAGAAGTGCTAGGAAAACACCTTGGAGAGGAAAAACAAAACAGAAAACGAAATGTGAGGCTTATATGTACATCAAACTTGCAATTGTGATATATCTATTTCTCTCTTCACTAATCTAGTTAGACATGGGAAGAATATACTAATAGATAGATAGATAGATAGATAGATAGAGAGATAGATAGATAGATAGATAGATAGATAGATAGATAGATAGATAGATACCAGAAAATTCAATAAAATTATTTCTGAGATATGACAAAAGTTTACTTCATTTCCCTGCCAGGAAAGGCAGCTGAGAGATTCATGGGATTAAAATATTCAGTTGCAGACTTAGAGGGCTCGGCTCAGCTAAATGCTTGAATTCATACATTATTTTAGGCATGTCATTGTCTTTAACCAAATTTTGTTGTCTAAAGGATGTTCAGGTCAGAAGTGGTTGTGTTCTGGTTTTGCACATGGACTGGAACAAAAGAAGGTAACTGCTCTTGAAATGTCACCAGTAAGCCTTATTTCTACCATGTAGTGAGCCAATACTATTCTCCCAAGATTCATGTTTAATTTAAAAACTCCAGACAACATATTTATTTGGAACCTCAAAATGAAGAATCCAACAATTTCTAAAAGTTCTCTTGCAAGAGAGTGATGGTGTGCCATCTGAGCTAATGGGTGTCAAAATTAAGAGAAAAACAAATCAATTATTATATTGCTTCTGATGCAGGTATATTTTTAATTAGACTGTTTAATCAAGAATAAAATTTGTAATAACAATAGAGTAAATATTAAAAATCTGTTTTCTGATGTAAATACTAAATAGTACATCCTCTCACTTTTCTAACTCTTCTCTATTTCCTAATGACATTGAAATTCTCATTTTTAAAAGTTACAGAATTCGGTGTTGTAATTGAGAACAAGATATTTGCCATTGGGCAAGCAACAGAAAGATGAAAAAATAAGGACCTGATTTGGGAATGCAAAGGTATAGGAAGTTAGTTTTGTAGATCTGATTTAAAACAAAACAAAACAAAAAAAACAAACAAGAAAACCCCAAAAACAAACAAACAAAAACAAAAAGCCGAAAAAACCTAGACAAAAAATCCCCTTTGAAGTTCATAATAAAATGTCTAGCATTCATGTATGAGGTTAAAATTAAATATTACTCAGATAATTGAACAGCATCAATGTTAATGATTTGAGGAAGGAATCAGCAAAAAAATAAAAAAAGTCATGCAATTGAACAAAATGAATGAATGCATGGGAGTATATCTGTAAAGGCCATATACCTCTGAGGCATGTGGTATACCATGACATGCTAATGATGTTGAATTTATACTTTATTTTGAGAAGGATTTCTTCCCTTCTTTCATAGCAAATAACTGAAAAACTACTTTTGCAGGTCACAGTGCATTTCTCTGTCCTGAAGTGAAGAATGCCTATTAGTGGCGTCACTCATAGGCCTTGAATGGAAGTACTGCAGTAGCACTGCAGTCACTTGTCTGTCATTGCAGAGTTTCATCACCACCAGTTAAAAAAAACTGCTGCTATCACAGTATTTCTGAATTTAATGTTTATGCTAAAATAACTGCTACAAATACAGATACAGTAGGCTATAGTACATTTTAAAATTTCCAATAATGTTATTTACATTTCGCACAAATCCTAGTAGAAAAGAGTGGAACTTCCTACCTGTGTCTCTGCAGTAGCAGCCTTCTTTTATTTATTCTGCAATATGCTGTAGAAGTCTCACTTTTCTTGAGCAAAACTGTTGTATTACAAATGAGAAAGAACTTAAAGTACAATATGTTTTTTCTAGATATTAAAATTTCACATATTTTTAACACCCTGCCTAAATCATCTTTCCATTATGTAATTTTTAGAGGAATCATTTTCTGGAAAATGACTGTCAAACTTCAGAACATATTTTCAGGACAGCAGGGTATTTCTGTATAAAAGAAACTATTCTGTTTTCAGTGACCATCCTTATGGTGCCTTAGGATCAGGATAACTGATACATCAGTTGGAATAACTTTCTTTATGACCTATTGATGGAATGAACATAGTAAGCAACTAATTCTGACATAATGAATGAAGAATAAAAATGTAGTAAAAATTATTCTAAAACACAATTTACTAAAAATGAAGTACCAGAATAAAAACATAGAAACATGTTCTGGTAATTCAGAAACTGTTAGTTGGGTTACTGCTGCCCCTGGGTAAACCGACATTTTCATATGCACTAATTAGCAAAGAGGTCAAATAAATTCTAAAATAAAATAGTTCATTTTTGTTGTTTTGCCTCCATGGAGGAACTAGTCTCAAGCTATGGAAAAACTGACAAAGTAAAACTCTAGGTGTACCAGCAGGACTGGTTATTATCTACAGTAAATTAACTACAAACAAAATGGAGAAAAATATATTTGTAGACTTTAAAAATTATTTTTATTTTTTTAATGAAATCTGAAAAAGGGCTATGAGCCTATGTATGCTATGAGCTGTATGACATGATGTTGTCATGCGCACAGAGACACCCTGGCTTTTGGTTGCAATCAAATGCTGGAGTGTGAGACAGCAATGCCAAGGCTGCCCTGGTAAACTAACACACAGTCTAATATCTCTTCCACTCATGCAGAAGGTGAGCCTGCAATGTGTGCTTGGGCTGGCGACAGCAGTGAGCTCTTTTGTTAATTAGTGCATATAGAAATACCCAATTACAGGAGCAGTAGTGACTTGAACAGAGACAGCTGAAGTACCAGAAAATATTGCAAATTGTATTTCCAAGCCAGCCATGAACTCAATTCTTGTTTTAATCACCAAATTCTATAGTTAAAATTTCCAGCTGCTGCAACCATAACTTTATTTCTATAAAAATGGAGGAATAAATTACTAAATATTTAGCAAAACTATCACTCATTCTGTCAGAACCAGCTTCTAGAATACAAGTACTCAAAATCATACGTGTTTATACATGAACATGATGTTAAATTACTGCAATAGGGCCAAATCCTGAAAGTACTGTTAAAATCAACAAAGCTGCTATTCAGTAAGCTACAAGTTTCTATTGAATTAGGTTTGAAAGATACCACTTTGACCTCCTCAATATACTTTAAAGAGGTACACATTTCAAATATTCACTTAAAGATTAGCTTTAGTAGTGAAATAAAATAATATAGCTGCAAAACATAAGTTACATTTCTTTGAAAATTATTCTATATATAAATTTGGTATTTACAAATTCTTAAATGCTCTCTGTTTGGTATTTTTCACCATTTAATTATCTCCATTAATTTTGTATAGATGGATATGTTTATCAGTGCTTAATGATGCATTTTTATATATTCATACATCATGCATTATTACAGCTTGCTTTTTCAAAATATAAAAGTTTCATGAGGATGAACTTGGCAGGATCCTTTTCCACATGAAAGTTAAATAGGGCTTATTTTATCTCTAATAAAGGCAGAGATATTTGTCAATAAGAGCTAGTAAAAAGATTTTTGTAAAGAGGTGGAGAAAATAAATTGTAGAAATGCAGTTTTTAACTGATTATATTGAAATTTTTCATTTCATTCCCTGTGAAGAAATAATCTCGGGTAAAATCAGTAATAATGTCAAACTGTCAACTGACACTTTTGAAATACTCCGAATGAAACTAAATTTCATTTTCCCCTGAAATAAAGACAATTCTTAGCTTCCTACTAAAGTCTGCATGAAAACTAAACCAAGGCTCTCCTCTCGTGAATTCGGGTGGTGCTCTCCCCATGGGTGTTTGCAAGTGTGGGTTATTGAGCAGTGTGAATGATAAATGTAATTAATCTCAGGATTATTGGTGGCATTTGTTTATGGCACACATTTGTTGTCTCTTTTTGTTTCGAAGCATATGTATAGCATAACATTTATGTCCACATAATTTGTCAATAGACAAAATGATATATCAGAGGTCTGTTGTGATCTACAGTACATATAGTGCTCACCACATAGCCATTTTCCACTGCTTGCTTTGGTGTGCTCTGAAATCATGGAAAAGATTTTCTTGGTGTTAACAGCTGAAGTATAACTGTACTTTGAAATTTCTTAGATACTGGAAAAATTCTTCTTATTTCTGTTTAAATGTGTTATGAGCAGGAATCAATCTTTAAATTCTGTACTGGCCACATGCTCTGGAAAAGAAGGTCTTATTGTCCTTCAGTTCTTGTTCAATGACCAACTCCTGTTGCTTTCTTTTAAGATCATTCTCTTTAGTCAGGATACACAAGGCATTCATTCACAATAACACTTAATGGGCCTACAAATATTTTTAACCCCCATTACCATTTTAAATGAATAGATATACATAAGAAGACTACTATTAAATACAAGCAAACAAGCAATAGGTTGAACAGAACAGAGAAATAAAACATGTCTCAAGACTTTAATTAGGCTATTGAAAAATATTTTTAAAAACAGTGTTTCGATCTCACTTATTATAAAACATAAGCCTTGAAATCTGATAACCTTTTTCTTATTGGAGGACATAATTGACACTGAAAATTTTTCCTTTACCTAAGTGTCTGATGTTTTTAACTTAGAGTTTTAAATAGCATTTCATTGCTTAGGTCATAGACTATCATTAAGTAAACTAACTTCAAATCAGAGCACTACAGACCTAAAAAAACCCCCAAAAACAATAACTTATCTTTGTTTTAAAAACTTATTTTGTTAATTCTTGTACTGACATTCAAAAGTAGAGTATTGTCTATGAACTTGACTATCTTTATAATGATACCTGGGTAAAATACTGAAGTTCATCTGGAAACATGTAACTACAAAAGCGTTAAATGGTTCCTTTTCTCTAAGGAAAGGATGTAAAAATGTAACTAAAAATAAACTCTGTTTCAGCTTTTGAGGACATGAGGAGCAGAACAGAGGGTTAGTCAATCCAAAAATAGTCTCCTTGTATCTTCAGATTTACAGAAAAGCATACTTCCTTCTACATGAATATAAGGTTTCAAAGTAAAATGCAAAGTTATCCATGAAAGCAGAATTTTTTCTTCAATATATTTGACTGACAGAGGATTGTATGAACAGTAAAAAGCTGCTTTTCAAAATGTAGATAGTTCTAAAATAGCCACAGGACATGCTTCCTTTTGCTAGAATTTTATTGATGGTCTGTTTTCTTATGGCACTTGTATTGTGAATAACCTCCTGCTGTCCTCAGGAAATTGAGCATGAGTGGTGTTACCTTTCAGAATGGGGAATATGTTTATGGAAGAAGTACATCTGGGTACAGAAATTATTTTACAATATTTTCAAGTGCAAATCTATTGCTGCTTCAGCTATGTAGGATGTTTCTGCTGTTACTGTGCAGTGACACATTAGGCTAGGCATGTAAGGTAATGCAGTGTGACTGATACAAGCTGATGTTACACTTCACAGCACAATACTTCATAATGTGTTATGTCAATGGGAGCATTAAAAAATTCTCCAGAAAAAAAACTAATAAAAGAATCCAAGAACAATCTTCCTTCTCTCCTCCTCCTATCTTCCTGAAAAAACAAAACCCTCTGAGAGCAGAAAGCAATTTGTATTTGACACAAAAAAATAAATTTTGGATAATAGTCGTTGGTGGTTGTATATTACACTTAGAGAAGAATTAAGAAGGGGAAATAATTTTTATTTTAAGATCTGTCTCTTTACAGAGTTAACATAGTTTCACAGACGTGATCTCTACTGGCTTTCAAAGACATGTTTTCAGAGGACTAAGACTAGAGTACTTTAATGTACTTCAAATCTACATAATGTTATGATAATTTTCAGCTTGTAAGACAACATGCTATTTCAATTCCAAACAGAAATAATGGTATTATTGAATTGTTTTATGTTTCCCTTCTGTGTATATTCCTTTTAGTTCTTTTAATTTTGAAACTCTATGTCTGTTTTTCAGGGTGTGTTTTTTATTTGGTTTTAAACTTATGCTTTTAAACCTATACTAGTGTGGTGTCTTCCTAATGTTATTGTTGGCTTCTTCCAAATTTTTTTGTGTGTGTGAATCTCCTACAATTTAGAAATCCCTCCCTCTTCCTAAACTCAATCCTAATTCCATTTAATCTGACCACTGATGTTACTGGTACTAGTTCAGTGTTTGAGCACTATTTGCTGCTGGTAATTTTCTGCCTTGACAATTTTTCAGGGTCTTACAGTCCATTATCAGGGAGAGAGGGAGCACATCCTGTTGCTGACAGACTATTCCCAGAACCCAATGGACACTATGAGCTTCTCAGTACTGGTGCAATCCACATTTTTAATGAACATTTTTCAGTATCTTCAGTTGGCATATATGTTTAATTGGTTGGATGGTATCCAGGCCAGGAAATCTCTAGATTTAATAATGTAAATTTATAATAATACAGTAAACGTATGTATGTAAATAGCAAGTTTTATTTTCAAGGTACTTTTTAAATGTAACATATTCCATGACAGCCTCCTGCAAGCAGCTTGAAGAAGTGGAGACCCCTTCTATGAAGTCTGACCTGAGAGGTTGATGCTCCCTTGCACTGTGAAGACAGCCGGAGCCAGTAGTGGCCACAGCCTGCCACACCATGGTGCACTCAGGGAAATACAACACCCTCCAGAGTCACACGGGGGCAAAAGGAAAGCAAGGGGACATCCGTGACATCGGGATGAAGGAGACAGAGTTGGGAGGGGATGGGACGTCCTCGCTCCAGCCCTGTGCTTCAAGCTCAGCCAGCCTGCAGGCATAGCTGTCACTCACAGGAGTTTCTCTAAGTCTGGGAAGGCAACTCTATCTTCTTTCAGGACAGTCACTAACTCTAAGAGATAGATGCAAGAGAGCCATTGAAATTAGAAGGTAATGAGAATGAGGTGCTTAGTGCATAGTGCTAATAACACCAAGGTTGTGGGTTTGATCCCTGAATGGGTCATTCACTTAAGAGTTGAACTTGATGATCCTTGTGGGTTCCTTCCAAATCAGAACATTCAGTGACTCTGTGATTAGGTTGGAACTGAGATCTGATTAGCAAATGTGCTTGTGGGGAAAAAAGCCAACAAGCCAAAACAAAAACTGAACAACCATGCAACCAACAAAAAAATCCCTCCCAAAACCACAACAATAAAAATAAAACCCCCCAAAAAACAGAGAAAAATAATCAAATGCATACACACACCTCAAAAAAAAAAAATCCTACGTAGTTACACTTCTTTTGGCCTGAAGGTTAGAAAACTTTATTGATAAATCACTTTTACACCACAAATAAGCAAAAGAAAGTTCAGAAATCAGTGGAACGTCAGTATTTAAGATAATGATGATGGAGGGATTACAAATTAATCTTAAAAAATACTGCTTCTTAATCAGTGTATCTCAATTATCCAAAAATTATCCTAAAATCCTTATGCATCAATTCACTCAACCTGAGTCATCTTTTAGAGCAAATTGCTTTTAATCTCAATTTCCCTAAAGTATTACTTATCCCTTTATAGTCGTAGGTATGACCTTCATATGAGAACTAAATAAGGAGAGGGCTCCCAAACAATGCAGAAGTTTTCTGTGGGTGTGGTATTGCACTTTCAAGTTTCTGGAAACCCAGCTAGTAAAGGCATTCAGGAACCTTCTGTAACACATTCTTACCTTTTCAAGGGTTCTAATCCTACCAACCTTTATGATCCTTTATTGTTTAAGAACAATCCAGTTTCAGTTACTCCACATAGTTAAGGATTAATTTATCACATTTGTATGTATGTATGACCAAACTTCACGAACGAAGATTTGGGAAGGGCTCTCCCCACGTGGGTGTGCCCTTCCAGCCTGTGCAGTGGATTTTTGTTTTTTTAGGTGAAGCACAGCATGCACAGAACTGCCCCCACCATTTAAGTCCTAAGGTCCATCTGCCATAGCCAAGTGAGCTTGAACGGTGACAGTGAAGTCCTCGGGACTGTCCCCAGCACCCGGTACTAACCGGGGCTGTCCCTGCTCAGCATCCAAGATCTGAAGGGATCGGATGGCAAGGAGGAATTTAACTGCCAGGGGATGGTCCCCACTGAGACTCGAACTCACAACCTTGGGATTCAGAGTCTGGAGTGCTCTCCATTACATACACCATGGGACCACACTTTATCACATTTACACTACATTTGATAACTATTTTCTGACTATCTGAAAGGAGAAACTGACAGTAAAGATAAACAAGTAATTTATTAAATGAAAAGGTTGCTCTGTTTCCTCAAAATAAAACTGGACTTTTCATTCCAATGCCAAATCACCTCTTTTAACAATTAAAAGGAAAGAAGTAAGACTTTTCCTTAATTTAAAAGATTCTTTTAGTGTGTTTATGTTTGCTTAGTTTTTTGGTCTTGTTTTTTTCCCAAAATAATGTCAGTCTGTAGAGTCCCACCACATTTCTTAAAACTGCAAATTACAGGACAAATATCTGAGACAACAATCATCAAGAAAACAAAATCTGATTAGTAAAGCTCAGGTGTTTAAAAACATTAATAGAAATTTAAAACTAGAGTTGGTTTTTGTTTGTTTGTTTTTGTTGTTGTTCTGTTAGATAAAGAAACTGTAGTAACTCTAACAGATATTAACTAGTTAAGAGTTTGAAACATAAATCACAAAATGAGAAAACTTCTACAGGTAAGTCCTAAATTAGTCATGCCAGGGTTAATGCAACTCCATCACGTAGTGTCTCTGTCTGTGCTTTTTAGTTTTAAAAGCTTTATCCACCACTGGGAGACATCGCCCAGAGACTACAGACTGCTCAGGAAGGATATCATGTACATATTTCCATGTGTCTAAAATTTAGCATAATCTCTTTATTTTAGCATGAGGTCCCCTAACCTTTGTTACTCCTGCTTCCAGCACTCTGCAGGAATTCCTGTTCCTGTCACTTTCTTTTTAAAGGAAAGAAATTTTGAACAAACCTGTGCAGCAGAATCACAGATGGAGCATTCTGCTGCCTCCTGCAGCGCTCTGCTGCCTTTGCCCTTCACAGGATTCAACTGGGTGCTAAGATTCCTGTGTGGAAAACAGCTGACCTCTGCTTTTCTTTGCCTACTCCTTTCTGCTCTTTACTTCTAAGCTTCCCCTGAAAACACACTTTTCTTCATTTTCATTAAGAAAATAGAAACAGCCAACACTGGACTTGTTCTTTGAAGTAAGTGCAATTAAAAAAAATCAGGTTAAGTTTGCTTATGAAAAAAATAAAGATCAGTTTCAGATCTTCTTAGTGTAAATACTTCCCTTTTCTTCTTCCTACAGCAGTAAAAGCTGTTATAGAAATAATAATGGGGACTTTCTCATTTAGATTTGTAATATACATAAGCCGCAACATTTTGTCCATCTCATTAGCTTGGTGCTTTTTTAGCCAACAGAGAGTGTGACAGAATTGTGTGAAAATTTCACACCTTAGGAATATCGTATTACATTTCAATAATGTTAACATTTATTTACCATTATTGTACTGCTACTGCTGTTTAGAAGGACTACACAGAGATTATGCTGGGTGATTCAGCTCTGATCCTTTTTTTTTGTTGTCTACCTTGTGAATATATATATTTATGTTAATGAGCCTTTCTCACCAGTAAACGGAAACAATTTCAGAGCATAGTTTATTATTGGGATCACCCTTTGTCTGGGGTAATGTAGGTTAGCTTGTGGCAGTCAGAGGAGGCGGAGACAACTCAGGCTGCAGTGTGATCAGAAGGTTTCACTGAAGACAAAGAACTTTATTTTTAGTAACAGCTTCACTTTTATCTACTCCTGTATATAACATGCCAGTACACTATTGGTCAGTAGTTCACCTCATATACATGGAAAGATTCTACTGGTTACATGGCATCCACATTCTAGAGGTGGTTCTCTGGTCCTTAAGGATGCATTCATCAGTCACCTCAGACCTTAAGAGATACACACACACAGTCACCCCCACAGTTTATTACTTTAGGTGTGAGCTTTATATTCAGTGGCTCACTCACTGTATCTCTCCAAAAAGGTAGTTCAGATAAGGATCTAGTCAGGGTCCCAGTCACAGGTTTCAGCATCTAACCTCAGAAACAGCCAAACTAGCGATCACTGTGAACATGTAGATGCAAAAATGGGTGTCAGTGCATGACCTGTGTTCACTATGGAAGGACCTTGGATAAATTCCTAAGCAGTTGTTGCAACTAGATATCTGAATTCAAGTGGAATTAATCCACAATTTCAAAAGACAAAGAACTAAAAATAAGAAGTAAAAAAGGTACTGTCCCTTTTCTTTGACTACATGCACTAATGGGAATAAAATATAACCCATGTGTTGCTGTACAGTCTGTGCTTCAGGGAAAAAAAGGAAAATAAAACTTAGTGGTTTGTCTTGGTTGTGTTTTTAGTTTGTTTGTTTGTTTGTTTGTTTTCTGTGGGCCATTAAGCCCACCGTTGCTGTGGATGCCAGCTGGAGAGCTGCTGGGAATGGACACATGCTGTGTTACAAGTGCCAGCTTGTACTAACACGTTTTAATACAGAACAGTTCTTAGTCAGGCAAGTGCTTTTGTACAGAACGTACCACAAGAACTGTAGTTATTACTGGAATGTAATATTAAAACCAACATGAAAACTGACTAAACGTTACAGCATGTGTTATTACAAATCTTTTACAGTTAGGATATAGTCCTCTTGGGGTAAGCTTCTCAGTACTGGTGATGGAGGTAGGAGCAAGTGTTGTAACATGAGATCTAACATCACCTGATTTATTCATGTGTTTGAACTGTGGGTTATGTATCTACTTCATTCGTCATTGAAAAGGGAGGTTATTATAACTGAATTTAAGCCAGAGCCATCAAAAAGAGGGAGTAATCTTGTAAAAGACTGGAGAAACAGCTTGCCAGTATTTGAGTTCCTGTTGCGAAATTACTTCTTTGCTTTTGCATATGGATGAACATAATAAAAGATGGTGATGTAAAAATAACTGTAAGACCATTATTTTCTTTTCTGTGAATGCAGGAGATGGGAAAATTTGTTTTGAAGATTCATGAAGTATATGGAAGGAATTTTAAGACATCATTATAATCCTCGCACAGCTGGAAGAGGCAAATTCCACCAGGAAACTTTTTCATCATCATAGCTTAATTTTATATTAAAAAGATCAAATATGTAAGATGATTAAAACCTTCAGTATTTTATGACTTTATTTTGGGGAGACTACAAGGAAAAAATTTAGAAAACTGAGCATACTCTACTTTGAAAACTGAGAGTACTTTCCTTTAATTACGTTATTGAAGCAGAAAACATCTATACTTTACAACTGTACAGTTGCATGCTTTGAAGAATGATAGTGTGACCCAGCATTTTTCATTTTGAAAAGTCAAGGCATTCAAATTTTGCCCTAAGTCACAGACTGTGTTGAGTGGTCTCAGGTATGGTCATCATGAAGGATTCAAGCAGCATGCCTAGATTTAGTGGAAGGCTTTAACTTACATATTTATGTATGCCTCTCATAAAAATAACTTGATTTGCTTTTAACCATTGTTTACCTAAATGAATTTCAATATATATCCTTTCAGTAACCTAATTTAGGTAGATTGGAATAGATAATCAGACTAATCCATTCTTTCCAGATAATACTTCTCTGGTACGGAAACTGGTGATTTGTCCATATACTTCTATTGTTGACATTCTTTTTCTTTGAGAATTTTTCAAAAGCCAGAATAATAGTTGTTGCACATTTTTGTCTGCTTATATTGAAAATGTTTTTTTGGAGAGGAGAGATCTCTATTATTGTGCCTTGACTTTTGAAAGATGGTAATGCACTCAGAGTTAATTCATAGACAGTCAGTAATAAAATAAATAATAAGAGTTTTAATTAGAATAATATCTTTGCTAGCTAGAAAATGAAACAAGACTTCATAAACATCGTACAGAGACATTCTTTTATCCACTTAAAGTTAGCATATAATTCTGTAATCACTGTGGGTTTGGGGTTTCCCCCTCTTTTTTTTTTCCTGATATTTTGTTTCAAAACTTTGAGTTATTTTGGTACAGACTATGACCCTATAGTGCCAGTAGGACATAATGAAAGGAGTGGAATTTATGCAAGATCAATAGACAGTGTTTATTAGGTAAATTTTTCGTGGTTAAATAAAAACTAATACAACAATTTGAAATTTTTGAAGAAATATATAAAAAGTTATTGAGATGGTAAAAACTTAGAGAAAGAGGAACAGAGATTAATGATATTAACTTTCTGGCACTAACGTAGCCTAGAATAATTTGTGTAGTTAGGCAACTAATCAAGTTCTAATTTTAATGCAAAACTAAGTTTGAGATTTTGGCAAGAAGACTTCAAGAAAGTATTTTTTAAGGATATTACAGATGTCAGTGATTAAGTGAAAGGATAAAGGAAATGTCTGTCTATCTAAATGTCACTTTGTATGATGTGATGTTGTAGTTTGGGATTATTATGTAAATTCTCTCCCCTGCCACTAACTGCCCATGCCAGCAGTTAACTGCTAATCACTTGGGTGGGGGCAGGTTTGTCTCTTTGGTTTTTGGGGTCATCCTTCCATTCTTAGCTGGGAGGAAAAGAGGAGCGGGGTGTGTGATGTTGCCGAGGAGGGAAGCTGCTCTGCTGGCTACTGCTAGGGCTTGTGGTTGAGACGCTGTTTTTCTCCTCACCGTGGCTGTTTCTCCTGGTTCCTGCATCTGGGATCCCGGGCCTCTGTTCCAGCCTCACCACCGCCTGCACCGTCACGGCCTGCCCACCCCGGCTGGGGCAGTGACCTGGAAGAGAGAGGTGTGCAGCTGCTTTTGCAGGACACGTGGTGGTTCCCCACTTTCAGCTTTGTTTCTCCTTCTTCTGGGACAAGAGACACAGAGTTCATCTGGGAGCTCACCACTCGTCTGTCTCTCTGGAGAGGGAGTGGGAACTACTGGGAACTCACTCCGCAGCCAGCCGGACTGTGACATTTGACACTGCTTAAGTATAACTTTCCTCCTGGAGGAAAACCTGCTGGGTTTTGTTGTTGTTTTCTTTTCTTTCTCTTGTGGTGCTGGGGATGCGGTTTGCACTAGTCTGTTTATATATGGCAGTTAAGAACAGTTATCCTTCTTGTATTAAATTCCTTTTTCCTTAAATTTTATAAAGAGTGGCATGATTATTGTGGAGAAGGCCCCCTCCCCTGCTTGTGGGTAAACATTTTGGGTTTTTTCCCCTCAAACCCAGACATGTGGAAAACTAAATGGTGAAGCCCACAGGTAGAAACATGGTAACTCACCATGGCTAGCACCACCCTCCTGGCATCTTCCACTTGGAGAAGTCATCTCTTGTCTTTGCTGAAAGCACTAATGAGTAAGTTCAGAGACGTCTTCCAGTTGACAAGGGTATCGTAACACACAAAGGAAGACTGATGAAAGCTGAAGTTCAGTGTAACCAAGGCTCAGGAAGTTGCTTTAGGCTTTGTAAAAGAAGCAGCAGGACAGAAAGACTCAAGAGTGTTGTTAGAGGAAAGCCAAGGAGCTAGTTTGATCTTGAAAGAAAAGAGATGAAAAATACTTGTGATGGGAGGAATAGGTATGGACTATGGATAGTGTTGCCAGGCTGTTTTCAACTTAATCATGAAAATACACTGAAGGAATTCTGCCATTCTTATTTTCAATCTATATATATTATAATTTGAGTTTCTACCTACAGAACCTCATGGTGAGCTAGAACTTGTCGCTTGCTAAACAGGAGCGTCAATTTGAACTAGTAACACATGCAGCAGGGCTTCAAAAAGGACTCTTCTATCTAGCAAGAGTGAGAGGAGAGCTTATGATACAGGAGAAGGGAGGCAGATGTCTGCATTTTCCAGTCTACCCTCCTGCTTTGCCAGTTCCAGAATTAGTACTAGAAGGGACACAAGAACAGAGTGAAAACTGTCCTGAGCTTCTCCCTGCAGGGATGCTGGGAACAGCCCTGCCTTCTCATAGTAGCACATAACTACTTCAGACCTCCTGCCAGTCTTTCAGCATTGTCCTAGTTCAGCAAATGGGGACTAGTTTATCACTGTGTGGATGTGACCAAAGCTGTGTATTCTAAAACCCTCTATGTCATGTCTCATGAACTGTTAACAATGGACCATTTGCAGCAGCTGCCCAGGGCACACTCGATCCCTCAGGATGTAAACTGGGTGTTAAGGAAGCCTGTGAAATAAGAGCTGTGATAACTCCTCTCCAGGAAGTTGTTAGCACCTTTTCACCCAGCCTGAGGGGGCGTGTCTGCTAATGGACCATCAATGATTCTAAAATACCCCATGACTCACAGAATTAGATCACCCATAGTGGAACTCCCCGCCCTGGGGGAGGTACTGGGCGTTCCCACCTGAACCAGAGGGTAATATAATCTTGGGGTTTGGGGACTTCTGGGACTATTTGTCAGATCCAGAGGAGGACCAGAACCTCAGCAGGACTGTGACCACCACTCTTGACCAGACTGCAAATGTCATCTGCACCAACAGGTTTTTCTTTCCTTTTTATTACTTTGGACTCAGGGGGAAGCACGTGGGGCTCAGCACAGGGGTTAACAAACACCATTATGTTTGTGCCCCAGAGGTCTGGGTTATACTTCTGGGTTTTGTGGGTTAAAACCAATTTCTCTTTGTATCATTGCATTTATTGTAATTTTTTTATTAAATTGTAACTCTGACTTATAATCTCTTTTGTGATGGGCTTGTTTTTCCTGCCTGTTTACCTTTAAACCAGCAAAAGCATCTTTGTACATATTTTTGTGGAAGAAGAAACAACAAAACCTAGCTTACTCACTTCACTTACAAAATCTTATTTCAGTTCCAAGTGAGCCAGAACTGTAATGATCAAAGATTCTCACAGAAGGATCATTTATGGGATGTTGGGAGGAAAGGGTTGAAAGAGGAAGATTGGAAGGAGGGGGCAGATTTGCTCAAGTGAACTTGCAGCTAGGAATACCGAGGCCTGAAGAATAAAGTATAGGAAACCATATATTATGCCTGCTGCTCTTTATCCTCTATCTGTTATGAAAAGTAGAATTTCTGTGTACAAATAATAGAGGTGTTTACAGAAACTTAGAGGCACTCTCATGGATGTGCTTGAGCTCTGTTGGGAGGGAGATATAAGCTCAGAAATCATAAGGACACAGGACATCCCAGCATGGTGGTAAACAAAACATACACGGGCCCTTGATAAATGGATGCAAACAGGAGGCCCATGACCTGTTGGCATGGACTGAGCCTAGAAGTGTCTGTGCTCCCACTCATGTGTCTCCACCTGGGTGATGCTTTGGGATCCTTGGGTTAGTAAGGTGATGAAATAATTTTACACTTTGCACTTCAGTCATGGTTTTGTGGTTGTTCTGCTCACCTGCCTGTGACTTATTAAGTCTTGATAATTTGAAAAATCTTCCAGACTTTGAACTTAGATTGAAAGCATACATTTTCCATTTAACTTGCAGGAACTTCATAGTTAACTTGTGTCATAAAAATAATGGTGTAATTGATCCTCTTATGCACTTCTATCCCACCAAAGTATTTAAAAACACGTAGTTCTAATTACAAATAGATCCTCAGAGTTTGCAGGAAGCCAAGTCTGAAGGCAAGAGAGAAAATGTGATTTAAGTATACACACAAAATTAATCTTAAATTACAGCATTTTCAGTTTCTCCACAATCATAGTTTTGCTTGTTTCTTGATTTTGGTTGGTTTTTTAATTCTTTTTTTTTTAGCTGAAACCGAATACATATTCTGAGCTTGAAACATGTATCCAAAAATAAGAGTAATGATGGTAGATATTGTGGTACATGTTTGTAAGTAAACAAAAGTCCTCCTTGATGGGATTTACACATACCTACTATTCTTCTGTAAAGCTTTTATGAAGCTGCAGATTATATCTGTACAAGAAAATCAGTACAGTTCCCAACCTCTACACCA
Organism: Pithys albifrons albifrons; assembly: GCF_047495875.1. NCBI lineage: Eukaryota > Metazoa > Chordata > Aves > Passeriformes > Thamnophilidae > Pithys > Pithys albifrons. The sequence goes on from NC_092462.1 coordinate 38,711,059, forward strand.
CTCACTTGGGAATGAAAAGCATTTCAGTAGAAGTTTATAATTAAGTAAATGGGTGGAACAGGAACTACTTTATTCTACACTACTGTTTTGTGGCAGAGTAGAAGGCAAGAACAGGTTATGTTGAAAACATAAAGGATTATGGTGAAGAGAAAAGAGTATACTGTGATGGTGAAATAATGTCAGAAGAGTGCTCTAAAGCAAAGCTGTCCTAGCATGGATAATGCTATCAAACGTAAAACAAGACAAAAGTAAGTAATGGCTATTTTTATGCCTGACAAGTCTAACATCTTGTTGTACTGTAGCTGTGTTTAATTAATTTCTCTAGTCTTTACTATGTTATGGCTCTATTATGTAGAAACAACAAAATTATATAACAGAGCAATCTCTGAATCTTTCAATGAAGCTGTTGAAGTGCAAGAGTTATATGTACCCAGAAGAGTCCATTGTCCCAGAACTATATCGAGCTAACCCAAAGTCTCTCATTCTATATTTAGAAAAACAAAAGCAAGCCAAACCCTGAATTTGTAGAGCACATGACAGATGAGAGACCACTGCAGTTTCAAAAGTTATTTTTTCCTTATTGTTCTGAGTATTTTGCCTATTACTCTGAAGAAAACAAATAAAGCTAATGTTTCAAATACCTACAACCTGTCATCAATGTGCTGCTCCAAAGAGCAATAAAGCACATTCCATCCTAAATTACTAGTGCATGCCGCAATTGTATAGCAAGCAAATAAAACAATCTAAAAATACTGGCTTGCATACTTTTGTGACAATGAATGCATAGATGCTTTCAGACTTGCATTTCAACAGAAGGTGAGAAATAAATTTGTTATTCTGAAAGTAATTTTAATATCTTATCAATCATGTCAATTGCATAAATGAGCTTTTCTTAACAGATGTTTTACTGAAATTGGCATAGTGATGCAGAGGTTGCTTGAAGCTTTCCTTACAGCATATGTTGGTTAGTTTTTTTTTAGGTCAGTGATTACAGTACCTAGAGATGAATACAGAAAAAAAGAGTATTCCTACTCCTTTTTACTTTATTTTACTGATATTAAAACAAAGGCCAAAATTAAAAAGGTAACCCTACCTTCTAAAAATCAGTCTTACTGTCTCACTGTGTCCATCATATTAAGTTATATATACCTTCTAGAATCCTTCATCAGAAGACATTTCCTTAACTACTTACTAACCAACACCAAATTTACAAACTTCATAAGCCTATTTTGTCAGTCACAAACTTGTCCATTAGAGTTTTAATGGACTTCGCATGTCTACAATTTGAAGAGTCTTTTTCTGGTTTCCAATTTTTATCTGAAAGCTTTGGATTTGTAACCATTCCTGTCTAAACTAATAAAATAGGATAAAACCGGGTCAATACTTGCATGAAATATCTGTTATTTTATAGAGTTATCTAGTAGTGGCAGATAAACTCTCCTCATTTAGCTCTGACGCATTGTCACTCTTCTGCAGCCAGAACCGTTGTCTTTTGCTCCAACATCCAACATAAAGATCCTACTTATTTGGCTCTAGAAAAAAATAATTCAGATACAGACATATCAGTCTCAATCTTGGCAGAATTCCAGGTTGGTTATTAAATTCTGTTTTCCTAAACCTTTGATTGTATAATTGTTGTTAGCTGAGTAGAAGAATTCCACTTTCTCTGAAAGAAGCTATCTCATTTCAGTGCCACTGACCCCTGGATCCTAAATTCCTCCACAGATAAAAGAACAAAATTATTTATTTTGAACATGACAATCACCTGCAAGTGAGATAACTCTCTTTAAATGTGTTATTGATATGCATATCTCACAATGTATGACACCATAGAATCATTATCCACACTTTATGGGTGGGAACAAGATACAAGGCATGCATCAGATCACCCAAGGAGAAATGCCAGAAGAGAAGATACTTCTTCAGAGTATGTTTGATGATTATCCACAAAATCTTTTGCTGAAGTAAGATATTCAGTTTACCCATAAATCAGTGAGTAGTTCAACTCTTAACATATTGGGGGATGATGTGGAACAGTGCCATAAATAAATGAAACTAAAATACTGGGCTGGCAAATTTCAACAAACCAAAGCTAGAATATGGCTATGACTAGTATCTTCAAGCCAGCCTAAGTATCCAATGTTCATAATCATGGAGATGAGTAAGTAGATATATATAATCAAGAATTTTAGCAAATTAAATTATTTTAGGTACTGTTTTACGGAAAATTTGTGTTTATACTTGAAACTTACTGCACTCAGGTTAAGAAAGATGTGCTACCTGATTTTCATAACTTTTTGAAACCCGAAAGGTCTAAAATCCTATAAGAGTGTATTATATGTCACGAATATAGCCATTTCTGCCTAAAATGTGTTGTCACAGTACCATAGAATCATGGAATCACAGAATGGTTTGGCCTGGAAGGAACCCTAAAGATCATCTAGTTCTAACCATCCAGTCAGGAGCAGAGACACCTTCCACTAGACCAGGTTGGTCAACACCTACAGCAGAAGAATACAGGCCTAGTTCGTGTAGCGATCATCTCATAAAAACAAACAAAAAACCCTCTCACCTCTTGTAGGAAATGTGTTTAATAAACAGAAAATAGTCTTGCTAAGCAATACCCATGTGTATTGGGTCTGGCTGAGATGGAGTTCTTTTCCCCACAGCAGGCCTCACAGTCATGTACTTTGCTTTGGTAGCTAGAAAGGTGGATAACACACCAGTGTTTTGCCTGCTGCTGAGCAGCACTGGCACAGCATCAGGGCTGTCTCTCAACATTCCTCTGCCACCCCAATCACAGACAAGATCCTGGGAGGGAACGCAACCAGGCCAGTTGACCCAAACTAACCAAAGGCAAATTCCATACCATATGACATCAGGTCAGATATAAAACCTAGGGAAAGGAGTAGAAAGAGCAGGCATTCAGTGCTTCCAATGCCTGCCTGCTCAGAAATCACTACAGATGCCGAAGTCCTGTTTCCCGGGATGTGACCGGCCACTGCTTTCTCATGGGAAGTAGAGACTAAATCTTGTTATTTTCCATTTCACTTGAGCAGGTGCAAACTTTCACTTTTGCTTTAGTAAACTGCCTTGTCTCAACCTTTGAGTCATTTTCCATCTTATCATCTTTCACCTGTTCATCTGGGAAGGGAAGTGATAGAGCAGCTTGGTGGGCAGCTGGTGGTCAGCCAAGGTCAACCCACAGTACTATGTTAAAATATTCCATTATCTAGGTGCTACATTATATCTACACATTTTCTTTCAAAGGTTTTAACCTTGCAACCAGTTATGAATCTATCCCCTGGTGTACTAAGCAAGAAATATCAAATTACACATATCTCATAGTATCTAAATGAATTACTATCATACCCACTATTTAATTCACTGTATAGACTACAGATTGTTGAGCTGATATGACTGTTTCATTTTGTCATATTTTGTATAACTAAAGAATTTAAAGAACTGTTTTAACACACTATACATGAGAATATATTGAATCCATCTAACAGTCAATCAAAGTCTTTTACAATTCTGTTTAAAATTATTTTGTGTCACATTATTCACTCTGGGACAGTGTCAGCTGTGTTTGAAAAATATATTCATCACTTTAAACTTGAAAAAACTAGAAAATAACTACAATTTTATGAGGGAAAGAAAATATAGAGTTGTTTTTAGATGTCACTTTATGCTTCTGTTAAGATAATTTCTGGAAAATGTGCTTTAAGTGTAGCTTTAAATGTATTTCCATTAAGCAGAAATGGAAACATTATGTATTCTGAGCCAAGTTAAAGAAAGCAGTGACATTTAATGATGGCTTTTAAAGCGGGATAGACAAGTTTTGAGCCAGGGTTTCCAAATACATAAGTAGTTCTAGCAGCTGAAAGCAGTGCATTTAAATCCTTTTGACATCATTAATTGGATGTTCCTCCATTCTCTTGCCTGTCTTGTTATTTGCCTTTATTTCTCTGTGAGTTTTCCAGAATATTAAAAATGTTCACAATCCTCTAAAAATAATACACTTAAATATTTTTAATGCATGTGAGGCCCTATTTTGTGCACAGCATCAAACTATTAGGGTCAGTGGAACTATATCTGGTAATATTTTATCCCCTATATTTATCAGTCAAGGCAGATAAAAGGATGTGTAGTTTTTTAAAATATTGTTTTTGCCAGAGGTTTGATATGTGAAGAATCAAACTGACAGTAATGGAGGTTTGGTATAGAACTGGAGTAGCATGAGTTCTACAATAGTGTCTATTTGTGTTTATATGTGTGTGCATGTGTATGCAGATGTGTGCCAGTATACATAAAATTTTTTTCTGACTAAATTTTTTGTACTAGAATCTTGATTTTAAAGGAGTTTTGTTTTCTAAGGAAGCAAACTATGAATTTAAGTGGAACAAGAATGCTGAGAGGTATGCAATCCAATGTCACAGGTTTGGTATAAAGCTTAATCTACCACATCATGGGTATTGTAGACATGAAGAAAAAGCCAGAAAGGTGGATTTTTGAAATTTGGGTCTTTTAAAATCACCTCTACCTTTCATTTTCTTCTGAAATACTGTTATTAAGTAGATCTTTTTTCAGCATTCTTTTTTGCTAATATTTATTGAAATTCTGAAGTCGATATCACTGACCTCTAAAAAAATGTGTGTATCTTCCCTGCCGCCCCCTATTTCTTTATTGAAAAGTGTTTGAAACATTTTTTTCATGTTGATATTTTAGCATGGAAGTGCTAAACCCACACAAACTACACAAACTACCTTTTCCATATTTTTCTTATTTTATTTTTCCACCCCTTCAGTTATATAACTGTGTTGTGCATGGGGTTTTGTGGGTTTTTTTTCTAAACCACTTGCTTCAAAACATTTTATCTGTTTAGCACAGTACATCCCAAGCTATTGAACATATCAGCAAAGACAAAATGTGGCAGTTGTAGCCTCAGGTAAGTCATAAATGGGTTGCATTCGCAACTGAGAGAGTGGAGGAAAAAGTATGACTTGCTGTGCTGAACAGTAACTGAGTTAATTATCTTCTGACATTGATATTCCATGGTAACTGCCACATTCATATGATTCCAAGGAGACTGATAGGTTACCAGGTTTCAAATATGATTAACCAAAATTTAAAATAAACCAACAAAAAAGCACACCCCCCCAACCCCCCAAAACAAACACAACCCCCCCACCAAACAGTAAAACTGGGAAGTTCATGAACTCTAAATTGCTGGAAACAGCACAGCAAGATCTATAGCAGTACAAGCTCATCCTCCTCTTGTACCTCCCTCGGGTACCTGATACTGACCTCTGACAGAGCCAATCATTTGGCTTAGTATGACTTTGTGGCTGTATGTGGTGAATCCCAGCCATAACTGTGGCACTTTCACAATGTTCTGTGAAAGAAACACACAGCTGACATCCAAAAATGCCAAAACCCCACACATTCATAACAAAGCTGACTCATAGAATATGACTTTTTCATGGCTTTTGGTCTGGCTGAGTTACTGACCACTAGTAAATCCTGGACCAATAAATGGTGAAAGTCCCTTTTAGTTCCCTGGAGAGAAGAAGAGATGCTGAAAGGAAGACAAACTCACACACCACAGGTAAGCCATATTAGGATTTGAGCACCTTAGGTCATGCACAGGCAGAGAACAATAGCTATCAAGAGCTGTTGAGAAGAAAGTTTTCAGATTAAATGAGCAGGTGGTGTATATAGGTAGGGCAGTTGCTGGAAAACAATGTGATAAATTATTGATCCTACAGAGGGTGAGACAGCTACAGCAGTAATGAACAAGACTTAGATGCCTTTGCAGGCACAGAATAGCAACTATATTACCTAGGAGACTGCTGGAATAGGTCTGGAAAGCAAGGAGGGACACCACTAGTGAAAGGAAAGTAAGATGATGAAATTCTGCCCAGAAGAGAAGAGGATAAGAAGATTACTGCAGAGACAGAATTGAAAGCAAGTGAAAGGATAGTTTAAAAATCCCTTATATTTTTATTAACACATCTCTACAGAGTTCTCATATACAGATACAGGGGGTTTATGTTTACTATCCACAGTTAAGTATTTAAGAACTTCCATGAGGCACTTATGTCTATGGCCCTGCAGTTCATTACCCCATTGACTACTTTGTCTCACTTCCTCTTTGGTAGCAAATTAGACACATAGTAGAATACTAGAGCAGGATCCCAAGTTGCTTCTTTTCATATAATAAATATACACTTCTCTTTTTCTACATCAGAGCTGTGAAACAGAAAAGCATTACAATTATACACTTAAATGCTTCTAAGATGTAACAGTTTTGTGACAATGTTTTCAGCCCCAAGAACATCAAGGTTATTTTCGGGATTCTTGAAATTTCTGTAGGAGGATGAGAAATGGAAGTGCTAGTGGCTGTTAAAGACCTTTTCCTATGCCAGGGAAGTCTGATGCTCTCATGCAATTGCTGAAAATAAGCAGAGACAGTTTTCTAAGGCACAACTAATAATGAATGAAGCTCATTTAAAAAGATAACTTATGTGCAAAGTAGGTTTTGTATCTTGGGTGTCTTTTACCTTTGGGTAAATACACTATTTTGGTATTTTTTGATTGGTTCTTTTTGAATACAAGCAAATTCAAAGAAATTGGTTAAACATGATTTTGCTACCTAACTCAGCTAAAAATTCCACTCTGTCCCCATCCCTCTGCAATGTCTCAAGGAAGGATCAAGCATGTTGAACTTTACTTCATTCTATTCAGGAGAAAAGTGAATTGTTTTCCAGAACTCCTGAATCCTGATAATGAACAGATTAATAAGGGACAAGGTAATTCTTTTAAGTGCAGGATTTAGACATAGGTAATGGGCAAGAAGTTGAGAGCAGACAGACAGGACTTCTACAGTCTCAGTCACAGTCTTTGTTGGTAGTGGATAAAGGGTTTAAGATAGCAAGGGACTCCCGCAGCATGGTTTATAACTCTCAAGGTGAAAGTTCCTTTTTGAGTTTCACAGTACAATTGCTCAGTCTTCATTCATGACAATAGCAGAGAGAACAAGTTTTTAATTTTGGCTGTGCTGTTGCATGAACACTTTACAGCACACTTTACTTATAAATCCCTGTGATAAATTGAATATTACTTCTTGTTGTACAATACTTCAAAGCCTGGGAGGAGGAGGGGGCTCAGCAGCTTGATCAGTTTCTCACAGCTTTTTTTAAGGTTTACATTCTCTGCCCTTTGGTTATCCCCCATTTTTTTTTTTGTGCTCTTACATTAATTTTTAGAACTGATTTGTTAAAAATGAAGTTATTAGTCTTATTTGTTTTTCCCCAAACAGCATCTCGATTCTTTTCTGGACTATTTAGAAGGCATACAGTTATGACGATGACAACTGAAACCACACTTCTACGATCTGCATGTTTTTAACAGTGTTCTTTGGTAATTTATGCTGGGTTTTGTTGTTGTTGTTGTTGTTGTGGGTTTTTTCCTGTTAGTGCTCTTCCTTGTTACAGCTTACAGTGTTTTCATTAGAATGAAAATGTTCATCCATAATTTAGTACTCTTTTTTTACCAAAAGACGTACTGTGTTTCCTCGGACATTAAAAACCACCCATACGGTAGTTCAGGCAACCAGTATCTCCCAAAGGTACTGTTTAACTAGGTGCTAAACCATCTAGTGTAAAAAGGTATTTGGAGTCAGACACCTTTGCCCAAGAAAATTCCTATTATTGCTAAAGGAAATGTTCCCTTTTTGCCTCTTTTCAGGTATTTTTGGGCTTATCCAGAAAGAAATAAATATAGCAGTCTGAAGGGAAAAAGAAGTTGAAGTAACACATCAGTCTGAGTGTTACTCTAACCCTGAGTTTATCCTGGATAGGTAATGTCTACCTGTAAGTTCCTTTTTGTTAACTCTTAATTAACAGATCTTTGGTGTAGATTTCGTAAGAGTGAGAGTAGAAAACATAAATACATTTAAGTATCAAGTTATGAGATTAAACACATATATCTATAAGGTTTGATTCTTGTCTACTTGTCCCCCATACAGTCTATATAGACACTGACTGCACCGTCATGCTGGTCTGATTGCGCTGTATTCCCAGTTCTTTCCTCACCGTTCATCCTCCTCAAGGATCTGAAGAATTGTGTGGATTACATTTGTTTAAGCAAAGTCTGTCTTCCCCACTTGGATGCTTGAACAAGGATTTGTTGAGATGGAGTTCTTTTAGAATTAAAAATATTCCAGAAGTAACTTGATGTCAAGAATGCAGTATGTATTGCTTTTTTAAAAAACATATATGCTTTGGAGACAGTTTTTGGATCTTGGTTTGGGTCATATCAATTGATCTTAATTTGATTTTTAAGCAGAAAGTAATATTCAAACTCATGTTAGAATGTGCTGAAAGATATTTTATGCACTTGCAGACACCCCAAGCACCCCTCTGTGCTCCCTGATCAGCACATTACTTTCTGGTAGCAATCATGAGATTTGCACTACTTGAAACCTTGTAAATTCCAACCTTTTTTTTAAATTATTATTTCTATTTAGGAGGCAATGGGATCATCTGACTTGCACATCGTACTTCCTTGCAAATGACACAAAATATCTGCAGGTTCTCTGTGCGCACAGCTGTTCAGTATCAGTTTCCTATAAGGCACGCAAATTTGGGAGTTAACCAATATCCCAATTCTCAGGTGCTTAACTGTTACAATATGTAGCAAGACATCTGTATGAGGTGTAGACCCATCTCCAAAAAATCTATCAAAATATCTTACTTAATAGTTCTTGCTCCAGGGTCTTCCCTCTAAATGCAGACATTAATTTGTTCACTTTTTCTCGTTATCACGTGAATATCACACTGAGAATTATCCTGTCACATTTAAATCCTTAATCCTTTTTTTTAATTGAATGTTGTTGTGCCAGGATTCCTCAGTACTGTATTTAAAACATTTCCATGCAAAAAAACCCAACAAAACCCAAACCAACCCCAACCAAACAAAGCCCCCAGTCTAATGTTGAGCACTTACTGTTGTGACATCCTCCTAGAAATCAACTATCTTGTTGTAGCTTTACCTTTCATTAGGCATTAAACAATAAATAAAATCAAACCAATATTGCACAATTTATATAGAAGATCATCTAAAGACTATATCATTCCTTAAGGGCCAGTAATCATATCTTTTTCTATATAGTTCAGAGTAGTTAAACAGCTGAGAGCCGTAAAAGAACAGAGAGGGTTTTAAGATGTGAAGAAATTTAATTTGTACTAGTTTTTAAAAATAAGTCTATACAATCTACTTAAAATTTAATTAAAGTTGAGTCCAAGAATGGAGAAAGGCAGCTATAGCGGGACAGGGAAAGTTATAATGAAATGTAATTCTGGCTGTAAGAAAATTCAGAAAATGTGTGTGTTAATACCTGAGAGGGTTAACTTGTGTTACACAATTCTTCATTTGTGATCATATAAGCTTAAATTCTAAAAGACAGTTATGTTCTTTTGCAGTAATCACAGTCAAAGCAAAGCGTGCCCACCAGTGCTTAGAGGATTTCACTCTTTGAAGAAATTATCTCATGAAGGAAGCTGGCATGGAGATGACTGTAGACTGTGACAGGCCCTGTATTATTTTCAGTGTCTGTAACACCAATAAGCAGTAAACACCAGACAACACTAGCTTTAATACTTTACAGATTTTTATATCTGTGTATTTCCTTACTTTGAAATTGAATAATACATCAGATAATTTTTTAGAACAGGGGCAAGTTGCAAATAGCGAAGGTTTTGTTTACACTTGTTTTTCTCTTATTTGCTATTTAGAATCATAGAATCATAGAATCGATTGGGTTGGAAAAGACCTCCAAGATAATCGAGTCCAACCCTTCCAGCAGCATTATTTACAGATATATTTTATTCCAAGCAGAACACTGATTTTGCAAATTCAGAAATTCAAGTCACACAGGCTGCCTAAAATGCAATCTGTGGTTGGATATCATGGTACGTTAGCGCTACTTACACCAGGAGAACCATACTGTTTCAAACACCACTATGTTTGATGCCAACCAGTTATCGAGAAGGCATTGAACTGGGAGACATATCATGCATTGGAAACACCCTGGCCACTCAATAGTTAGTTTAGTTTGATTCTTTTCTTGTGTAATGCTGCAGTATGCTATTAAAAGTATCACATGTTCACTCTAGGGATGGTTGAACTTCATTTGTGAACTAAGTGCTTCCCATGTGGATCATGACAAGGTGTATTCTTTGTCATAATTTGAACCTCAAGCAAGTGCAATAGATATAAATTTGACTTGAATAATTGAAACAGAATTTGACCTATGTGTCCTCGCTATTAAGTTTTATAAAACATTTATGATCCAGGCAAAAAAAGAAAACCTATGTAAATTAATGCAATGCTGTTATTCTAATTATACTTTCATATGGCATAGTAAATATTGATACTATTAATAAATTTAAAACAACACAAAATTGAATATTCATAATTTAGCTCAAAGTAGATTACAGACATTTTACACTGAAAATTCATGTTGTGTGAAGTTATATATAACTTTGACTTCATATATTATCTCCAGCATGCTTATTCTGTCTTTGATTATCAACTTCTCACCAAAAAAAAAAAATTTTCATTTATGAGGTTTTCAAAAAAAAAAAAAATAAAAGGCAGCAAGAACTATAAATGAAAATAACTTAAATTCTTCTGATACAGTAGATCTACCACATTAAAAGGTTTTTGCTCGTTTCACTATAGGAATGAAAAAAAAGTATTTGTGTCTCCCCTTCTCTACTGGAGTTGATTTTTCCTGCCCATTGGTTTAGTGTGATTTCGATATTGCAAATTACTTTTCATTTTTCCTATCCTCCCCCTTCTCTCTATTTTGAGCCTTCCAGATTTCTAGAATTGCAACTGAAAGATTCTGTGTAGAGTCTCAAACCTTTGCTCGAAGTCCAGTCCTTATGAATCTGTGGTATCACCTCTTGAATCTTGCTGGTGTCTGAGATTTAGTCTTTCTGTGTCTGAATGTATAACTACCTCCCTTCAAATTTCTCTTCATTGTCTCATTTCTCTTGAATTATTCTCATTTCAAAGGTTGCATTTATACTTCTGGTCTAGTTTTGTCTGATCTTCACTCCGACAATTAGCTCACACCTGAGTTCAACTTCAGCATGTTGTCATTTTTCTCTCCAGTGCTTCCCTTTTATTAAGATAGTAGAAAAAAAATCTAAGTTTTGAATGTACTTTTAGGAGGATTCACTTATCTTAAAACTAATTAATTCCACTCCCTTTCTACCACTGTTTATTTTCCCTGAAGCACAAGCAAGAAAGTCTGAGAAGGCTTTATGTGTTTCCTGTTTTGGTTTTTTTTTTCCTTTGGGGAGTGGCCCCATGCAGTTGCTGTAAGGCTAACATTCATTTTTTTTCCCTTTGAAGAAGCAGTTTTACATAGAAAAGCAGTGTCTTACCATTATCTTTTCTCTAGAGATAAGTGTCCTGTTGTGGTTTGGTTTTTTTTTCTTCTTTTTGGCATTTGTGGGTTTTCTTCCTTCACTAGACCTGACATGCTTCAAAGCATATATATTAATACAACTGCAATGTAATTTCAGGTCTTTTCAGGTCCTCTAAATTGTTATGCTTTCAAGAGCAACTACTAACTGTCTCATATATTGTAACTGTATGCACTAAAAGTTGCGTGTATATATATATATATATATATATATATATATATAAATATGAACTAAGGCAATGAAAGGTCTGTTGTTTGGTTTCTAGTCCTTTCCATTCTTAGTGCAGAGATGCTTTGTCACCAAGTGATAAATAGAAAAGAATCAAAATAGAAATTAAGAACTAAAAATAGTCCTCTGTGAAATCCTCAATTACACCTTGAGTCACATTGATTAAGGCATATTTCAGCTTGAGATAAATAAATTAAGTCTAATTCATCAGGCTACAAAACTCACAGATGTATGCTCAGAGTACGTTTAAAAAAGTTTATCTCTAAGTGTTCCACAGTTTTGCACATCAAGCCCCCAGGATCATATTTTCTGGATGCCTGATTGCATTATCTGTGCCTAGCACAAAAGTACTGACCTCAAAGTCTTGTTTAAGTGACCGTCTAAGAATTCTTTTTTAAAATTAAGCACAAGCACAGACAGGATTTTTTTTTCCTCCAGAGTAATGTGAGTTATGCTGCCATAATTACAAAATCTTAGTTTTAAGTTTTCTGGAAATTTTAGAACATATATTTAAAGAAAAAAATGTGAAAATCCCATTAATTAATTCACAAATAACTGTTGTGAGATTGCTTGCAAAAGGTTAATTTCTGAGCAATCTAAACTGCTTTAGCTCCGTGAGAATCATGCTGATATTTCAGCCTGCAAGGACACACACCTGCTGTTTGTCCGGTAGGCGACGGTCACTCCTTGCAAGTGTTTTCATGAGAACGTCTCAACTGCCTTCCTGATCTCCGGACATGGACCTCAAAACATCGGGATGAGATAATACAAACACTGGACTTGTGAGAGATAGGCTTTTAACCAATTAGAAGTTCTAGGATGTTGGGGTGAGACCCTTTTAGCCAATAAGATGTACCTCTAACCCTATATAAACCGTGTGCTGTGTGAAATAAAATGTCTTCACTATAAACTTCATAAGCTTGTTGCTAAAGTCCTTTCTCTCCGTGAAAGTTTGTTTACTTTAAATAGCCTTGAATCATTGGCTGCAAAAATATTTTGAGCTGCATAAGGCAATAGTGAGGAGGACAAAGGTGGAAGAGAGGGGGAAATCTAGTTTGTTTTTTTCTTAAAGACATTAAGTTTTAAAGCAAATCTATTTGGTTCATCCAGTAGAACCATAAATCCTTTTGTTTATTGAATTAAAACCTACCACTTGTTTAAGAAAAATTTCACTTGTATTCTCACACTTCACCCAGCACTAGCTAGAACATTAAAATACCCCTACATCACCAAAGACAAAAATCCAACAACAAACTTACAAAATTAACAACATTAACATGTAGGTAGCACACAATTTAGAAAAATCTATAATCAAATTATCAAACACATAATATGGATAGTAAAGAAACATTGATATCTTTGCAGTTTCAGAAGTGCAATTATAATTATCAGCAGTGAGTGTTGTGAGATAGTAAATCCATTTTTCTGGTAAATGTTTATTCTTGACCTTCACAGTGCTGCAGTTGAACTAACAGAACACATTCATGAGGCTGTTTCAGTGCCCATGATGCTGATTATGGGTGATCTATGCATCATATACTGTATCACTAAACATTTTCAAATCACTTGTTACTCTTATACAGCCTTTTTTCTAGAAAGCAAAGTGTTTGCAGCTCTGAATCTTAATTTGAATCGTTGTAGTTTTATTTTTTTTATCTCTAATTTCAGCTTGATTTTCTTCTCTCAGTCACAGTCTCATCTGTTGAGGGACTGTAATAGACCCCTTAATTTGTAACAGACTTCAATTTCAAATCAATATTTTTGTATACTTTTTTATTTTATATTCTGAGTTCAATTCATGTTTCTCATGCTTTTTTTGCCTAAGGAACTAGATTCTCCTTCAGCTGAAGCAAAAAATTTTTCATCAAGGAACATACTTATGCTTTCTTTTCAACAAGTACTTACATTTTAACAGGGTTCTAAGTTGTGAATCCCCAGTAGAGAAATAAAACATCTTTTCTTTGTGTTTCCTTTGGCTGAGTTAACTAGGCCTTGATCTCTCCTCTGAGAATTCTTGGCTACAGTCAAATGTTGTAGCCTGCTTTATTTTCCTTTCTTTCCTTTCCAACACATGTGGAGGAGCACATTACATTGTTCACACTACCAAACTACGTGTCAGCTGCTAACATGTAATGGTATTACTCTCTAAGGTGTCTTGTTTTACATGTGTTTTCACAAAGATTAGTATAAATTCTTCCCACCTCTCAATTCTTCCCACCTCTAGTCTTACAGTTGTTCTGCATGGCCAGGGTTTAGTTTTACCTCAGTTATTCTGCCCTTCATGCATACAGGTCTTTCAAAGTGGGAAACAAAATTACCTCCTTAACACTAGCTCTCTCAACACCCTTGCTTTACAAATAAAAGCTGAGCAGCTCTGCTGCAGAATGCCCAAACAGCTCCTGCCCAAATGGTTCCCCTGCAAAGCCCCATTTGCAGTTCTGTTATTCATTTTCCTCATGCTGTCACGTGTCATGTACTTGTGAGATTATAAAACAATACAATAATGCAGCACAAAATTAGATCCAGCAATTAAAACACCTGAAATATTCTTTCTCTTCTAATACTTTTCACTTCCTACCTTTTAAGTTAAGATGGAATTTTTCATCTGACCTTTTCTGTGTCTATATGCATATATATGCTTTCTGTGCATGCACAGTAAAGCAAGAGAACTTTGCAAACAGGCAGATCTAAGTCTAACTAGGGACTGAAGTTTAAAAGCAAATCAAACCTTTGGTTACATTGCAGATATCTGATCACTTTATATAATTTAAAGGGGACTGTTTGCAGAATTTTTGAAGAATTTCATTTAAAGAAACTGGTATTTTTCTCAAAGTCATTTTGCAGATTAGCTAAATATGCACACTGAAGTCCTTTAGGTCTGAAGCACTCAGCAAAGAATTGTAATAAAACTTGCATTTCTATTTAGCCAGAAACATATTAATTGTTAAGTGCAACAATAATTGAGAGGTCAACAATTATAGGTACACAAAGCAAAGCTTTTTCATTGTGGTTTCTCTATAGAAAACTATAGAGGACTGGGCAATCACCAACCAAAGGAAGTTCAAAAAGGGAAAGTGCTTTGTTCTGCACATGGATGGGGAAACTCCAGATGTTTGTACAGGGTGGGGAATGGGATGCTGGAAAGCAGCACCAAGAAAAGGGACCTGGGGATCCTGGTCGATGGCAAGTTGAATCTGAGTCAGCAGTGCCCTGGCAGCCAGGAGGGCCAACAGTGTCCTGGGATGCATCAGGCACAGCAACGCCAGCTGGTCGAGGGAGGGGATTGTCCCTCTCTGCTCTGCACTGGGGCAGCCTCACCTTGAATATTATGTGCAGTTTTGGGCACCACAATATAAAAAGGGTATTAAGCTGTTAGAAAGTGCCCAAAGGAGGGCATCAGAGATGGTGTAGGGCCTTGAGGGGAAGCTGTCTGAGGAGTGGCAGAGCTCACTCAGTCTGTTCAGTCTGGAGAAGAGGAGACTGAGGGGAGACATTGCAGTTACAACTTTTTATGAGGGGAAAAGGAGGGGCAGGCACTAATCTCTTCTCTGTGGTGACTAGTGACAGGACTGAGGGAATGGCCTGAAGTTGTGTCAAGTGAGGTTTAGTTTGGGTAACAGAAAGAGGTTTTTCACTCAGAGGGTGGTTGGGCACTGAAACAGGATCCCCAGAGAACTGGTCACAGCACCAAGCATGACAGAGTTCAAGAAGCATTTGGACAATACTCTCAGGCACATGGTGTGGCTCTTGGGGATGATCCAGGACCAGGAGCTGGACTTGATGATACTTATGGATCCCTTTCAACTGGACGTATTCTGGAATTCTGGGATTTAATGATGACTACCTTCATAGTCAAGAAATGGCAGAAAAGAAATAATGTAGCTTCTAAATGTAACTTCTAGAACTTCATGAACTTCTAAAACTTCATGTACTTCCAAATAGATCTATGTAAGAAAAAAAAAATAGAAGATTCAAACTGTTAAATTTGTTTTAAATGAATTGGATTACCCTGTGGGAAAATAATAATCAGATTACCAATTATTTCAATCTCAGTGAATCAGATTTCCCTCTTTGGGGTGATGAGAGGGAAAGTTCACCTTGAAAACCAGAAAATTTCAAGCTCTTTCTTGTTGATAAGACAGCAAAGAGAACTGATGTGACAGCTTAGTCTAACAGAAACAAACTAGTTTATTCCCTTCTAACACCTAGTAGGATGAAATGCAGTGTCTACTGAAGAACTGAATCACTTTATCATGGCTTTTACATACTTAGCTCAAAAGGCACCATGCATTAGACATCAAATCTTCTCTGTGTTCCAATAAAAAAAAAAATTCAACTTATTGTTCTACTCTTACCTTCTCTTAGAAATATTTATCAGCCATCAAAATAATCCACAAGTGATTTCCTGGGGTTTTCAGTCCATCAAATATTATGACAATGCATTCAGCCCTTTATCTTTATATGCAAAAGGAATGTAATTTATTCTTAACAGAAGATGAAATATTCAAATTGTATCCCAAATTTTATTAAATGGGAATAAATTTATTTTAAAATAAATTATTGGAACAATGTTCTTGAAAATACTCATCAGCCACAAGAATGTAATTCCTGTCAGCAATGATTCTTTAGCACAATTCAGTGTCAGTGCTGATGGCTGTTGTGGAAAGAAAAGAGAGCAATTTGACTTTTTTTCCCCTTTTTTTCTTTGGTGTTTTTTTTTCTTCTTGTCCTTTTCCTTTCTTCCCTCTACCCACCCCCCACATTTCTTTCCAGATAGAATACTGTATAACAAAGCCCTGGAAAGGCCTGGGGGAGCAATTATCTCCATATTTCTTACACTTACTCTTTTCTCCTCCTCTGTTCATCTCATAGTGTTCTGCCTGTTTATTTCATTATTTAAGAAGCTTTCTGGGCAAGAAGCATGTCTTTCTCATGGATTGGAAAGTGCTTTATTACAGTAGGTACTGTTGCAACATACAATTGCATCTATGAATAATGAACCTTATTTAATGACAGTAATCTGCAGAGACTCTTGAACTAGTGGACCTACAGTTAAAGTACTTTTCAAAATACACAAAAAGCAAATAAAAGTGAAATTTCTCTCAGCAAAAGTGACTCATTAATATATATATTGTAAAGTTAAGAATTTTGCTTGGGTTTAATGCCTGTCTGTTCTGACCTCGCAGCATTTTGATGTTGTTGATTCCGCACAGCTTCTCTGACTATAAATTGGATACTATCTTTGAAACAGGGAAAATAAAGAATTCAGGCTTTGTTTGATGCAATGGCATTCTTCTGGTAGGAAAACCTTTTCCTTTCTTACAGATATTGCATAAAACATGAATGCATTCTTTTCACTTTATCCCATTGAGATCAGAGATTTGCCTCAGAGGAGCCCTAGGTCTGCAATTATTTTGCTTGTTAAGCAGGGGGTACGTTTCTGTGTTGCTTTTTCCAGGATGCAAAGGCAATTTGACAGGTAGGTGGTATTTCCGTGGATCCAAAAATGTTTCACATAATGCAACAATGATGCACACAAAACAACATTCAGGAGACTAATTTAACACTGCCCCTGTGATTCCTATAAACAGCTCTGCTCCACATTCCTTGTACTTCTATGAGTTTCAAATAGGGATTTTTGGTATATATTTTATGCCCAGAAAACTCTGATATTTGGTAGCCTATTTAGTTCACAAATCATGAGAATCAGAGGTCTTTCAACCTACATCACTCAGATTTTTGTTTGAAAAGGTTTTGGTTTTTTACCTCTATGAAAATCTTTAATCTCTTTTTGTTTGGAAATTACAATACTCCTCCAGTTTATTTTTAATCTCAACAATAATACATAAGAAGTCAAGGAGAGACCCTAATCTATAGGATAATTGAGAATAAAGACTATACAATTCCTTAGTCAAATGATTTTATGTTCCCATTGAATTCATTTCACTTCCCACACAATAAAGCAAACCCTGGGTTCCACACGGTTTTTCTATAGCTGCTTGTGTGTTTTGCATAAGATGTAAAGATTACTTTAAGAAGATGTCGAAGGAAGTCCAGGGCTTCCCTCTGCTGAGCTAAATGAATCGTATTTTGTCTAAACAGCACCATGAGAATTTTTATTTTTGAAATGGAGAAGTGATTACAACCAAAGGTTTAGAGAATAAATCCAAGCATTTGCACCTTAACCAGCTGAAATAAACTTTCAATTTACTCGACCTGTAAAACCATTTTTTTTTCCTCCAATGCAGTTTGTGTCTTATTCTGACATGTCTAATCCTTTGTACATTACACATTAAAAAATCCTAGGCTTTTCATTCACAGTTATGGGGTTTGTGGATAAGTCAGATACTTCCTGAAGTTAAAATTGACAGTCCTTGGCTTGTGTTCCTAAAGTTCCTACTGGGGTCTAATCCAAATTGCTTGATAAAATAAAAGTATGAAATCTATCTTCTAAAATCCACACATTACCATTTTCTCTTATATATCTGACTATAACTCTCACAGCTAGCACAGAGTACCTATTTCAGTGGTTTATTAAAGAATCAAAGCTTTAACTTATAACTTATTTTGAAAGTTCTTTAGAAGATACTTGAAGACAGAAAAAGATCAGATGTGAAAAAAGAGGTGAAAAAATTCTGGAAAATGGGAAAGGTTTTACAACCCATTGCTTGCTATCAGGTTAAATGATCATGTTATTCATTAAATATACTTATAAAATGTAATTGAATAGATCTTTACTAATCTAAAGTAAAATTCATGAATGACACAGGAAAAGAAATTACACCATTAATTTTGTATTTAGGGCTTCTCCCCAACAGGTTGCTGTGTTTATAAAGGAATACAAAATCAGAACAGTTTAGGAAAACAACAAAGGAAAGAATTCAAGGGCTAAGTGGAACCAAGCTTAAGAGAATCCACAATAGAGTGCAGAGGAATTTAGATAGGGCAACCTCTACCTCACTAGCAATTATTTTTCAAAATTTTTTGCAAGTTACTCAATTTTACAGTTTAGAAAGTGAGAAAAAGAGTTATAAACCACCTAAATATTCAAACGGAGACAGTGGGGAAGAAATTGCTCATCAAGTAGTTATTAGTAGCTCCCTGACAAATGGTAACTTTTGTAAATATGCATAGAATGTAACTTTCAAGTGTTTATACTGTATTAAGAAGTGATATCCACACTTTGAAAACCAGATTAAAATTTTATAGTTTCTTTTTTTTTAATATTAGTGATAACTTTTCTAACCCTCTGCCAAGCCAAAATGGAAACTTAAAAAAAAAAAAAAAGACCAAAGCAAAACCAGAAAACAACAAACAAGCACACATACATATGAGCAAACAAAGACACAACCTGAGGAAGAGAAAACACTAAGCAGTCTGGTAAAATTACAGCAGCATAGGGATGGAGGAAGGAGAAACAAAATTGAGATTAATACCACTACCACATTCCATGAAGATTACCAGCCAAAAATGGAATGAAACAAGAAGAGATTCATTAAAAAGAACATCTAAAGTAAACAATTTTATGCAGAGGAAAAGGACTTCATCCAACAAGCCATTAGGGTTTAAAGTGAAAAGACCTTTATTACACATTGCACATGGTTTATATAGGGTTAAGGATACATTCTATTGGCTAAATTGAACCTCACACCATCAAACTACAAACTTTAATTGGTTGTAATCCATATCTCCAAGTTGAGTGTTTTGATGAACTCATCTTGGCTGTTTTCAGATACATCTCCGGGGTTCTGTGAGAAAGTTGAAGAGTTCTCATGAGAAACTTCTGGGGAGTTGCTGAGAACTCCCAGGGAATGGTTTTTCCTTTACCAGTCAACAGCAGCTCTGGCTTTGTTGATTCTTAGCTGATAGCTGTTTCAGTCTCACAGGGTTGATGTAGTCTGGATCATTCAAATGTCCATTTTCTGAATGAAACCCCTCAACAAACATCTGCAGAACTATCAGTGCACTTGTTGTGGCAACTGGTCTGGAAATATGACTATTTCTGCCACCACATTCCTAAAAAAACCTAGAAAAGCTGAGAAAACTCCAAAGAAGAGCTAGATGGGATAAAAGACATCTACAAAACATGGCATATTTAAAGATTTGGATATTCCCTACTGGGGAAAAAGGGAACATGTAGTTAGCTTAATTTCTAATTAAAACAAAACAAAACAAAACAAAACAAACCCCCAAAAGCAACAACAAAAAAATCCCCACAAAACCAAACAAAAAAACCCAAACAAAAAAACCACAAAAACCCAAACACCCCCCCCCAAAAACATTTCCCACAACTCAATGTATTTTGATAAACTGAAAGCAATCTAACAGTAGATAGAAATAGATATTGAGATCAACTTAGATGTTGTAGATAAACTTTCATTTTAAGTGCTTAAAGAGAAAGGATAAATTTCTATTCTTAAATCTGTTTCAAACAGTCTATGAAAACACCATTCTGCTTCATGGCTGGGGAAATCTTGATTCTCCCAGTTTTCTATTATCATCATCGTCACCAATCATCATATTATTAAGACACTACTACTTTCCAGGAACTAAGACTTTAATCTGAGATCTCTTGATTCTCCTATACTGTAAATTAACATCAAAAAAGTTTTATTTAATGAATTGTGAGATAAATGAGTTAACACCCCATGGTTTTGGAAGCCAAATACATGGGAACAGAAAAAATAATAAGACCTAGTTCTTACAGAAAAACCTAGAAAGAAATGAAGTAGCACCTATCCTGTACCGAGAAATCTCAGATGCTTCAAGGAACTACTGTGAAAAATTGAATTTTCTAGGCTTTTCACAACATAACATATATTTCTGAAAGTTTAATCATTAGCATCTGTGATAAGTTACATGACAAGCTGAATTTCTTTAAATCAGCAGCAATTAAAAAATGAAGCCATTTCAGATTGATTGTTAGACTAAAATCTCACCTATGATCTAAGTAAACAATACTATTAATAAAGGTTTAGTTTTTAATAATAATCTAGTTTTGCAAAGGGGGAAGAACTGTTTCCTGGTGGTCAAACATTTCTTGAAAAAGTAAGATTTATTTGTGTTTGGTAGTCTAGTAACTGGACAAATACATCCGAAGGAATCAACTGCTTTGATTAATAAATTCTGATCACGACTTTTTTTAAAGTCAGTCACTTTTGAACCTACAGGTGACAGCCATAACAGGAACACAAACTCAGTCAAATTCAGAAGCTAGTTTCTAGCCAAATGTAAAATGGCTTCACACAGCTTAAGTTGCTTAATGGAGCAAATATTTACTTTTTTTAATGGAAGGAATTGCCTTTGAGTAATGAAAGCTCTTCATAAAAGAGATGTGTCATGTGATAACAGAAGGAATACTTACAGTCTATCCAGCCTTCTGCTTTGTTATCCTGTTGAGAGGTAGTTCATGAGATAGGTCTACAGGAATTTGGGTTGGACACACTTTTAAAATACTTCTATAAAGGTTTTAGGCATAGGTTGGCAGGAAACTAGCAAGCCAGTCAATGAAAAGGCAGATTTTATGTGGTATGTGTCAGCATTAAAGTCAGAAAACTGTAACACCTGTGGCATAAAGATGAAGTATAGACTACCCTACTACCCTTTGCAACTGTTGTCAAAGAGAGCTTATTGATGTGACATACAAATGAATGAGGATTTTTTTTCTTACTTACCTTAAACATCTGAGAGACAGAAGGTACTGATGTCAAAAGAACTATAGACTGATCTGTCAGGATCATACAAGATGAAATTCAAGCCATTTTTATTCCATGTAACACTTCAGTACTTCAGTAAATTACAGTGATAAGAGTATTTGGATACTTCCAGGTTAAGTTCTATTTTTTATATTGTCATTATTTGTCTTGACTTTTTATTTGGACATATTTGATTTCATATATCTTGCATCCATTATGAACATTTCATCTGTATTCTCTCAAATGTTTTGCAAGACACATTTATGAGTTCACAGCCTACAAACTAACACTTTGTGTCTTGTTGTCATCAAATAGAATGTATCTTTTCAAAAATACATATATAGATGAGACTAAAGTAGAATATTTGGAAGGGATCTGCAACAGGCATCCAGTCCAATTGCTTGAGCACTTCAAGACTGATCAAAAATTAAAGAAAATTATTAAGGTTGGTGTCCAAATGCCTCTGGAACACTGACAGTCTTGAGACATCAACTACCTCTTTAGTAAGTCTGTTCCAGTGTTTGTTCTTGGTAAAGAAATGCTTCCTAATGTCCAGTCTAAGCCTTCCCTGACACAGCTTTGAATCATTCCCACATATCCTACCACTGGAAACCACAGAGAAGAGCTCACCACCTCCCTTGCCACTTCTCAAGAAGCTGTAAAGAGCGGTGACATTACCCCTCAGCCTTCTTCTCTCCAAACTAGACAGACCCAGAGACCCCAGTCACTCCTCACAGGCCATGCCTTCCAGCCCTCTCACCAGCTTTTTTGTCCTCCTCTGGGTGCATGCAAGGACCTTCACATCCTTCTAGGATTGTTGGGCCCAATACTGCACACAGAGCTCAAGGGGATGCTGCCCCCAGGCTGAATGCAGCCAGACAGTCACCCTTGTAGACAAGCTGATTGTGCTGCATTTGATACTCACTGTCTTGGGTTGAGATGGCAAAACACCAACTGTCCAGGACAGAGTGAAAAGGGTTCCTCCCCGCCCCCCCCAACTAGCTAAGGGAAAAAGGAGAGGGAGAAGAAAAAAAACAACCTCAAACCAGGGTTATGCTGAAACCAACTACATATATTTATACAGAAAAGAAAAAAATAAGAGAAAACCACAATATAACACACACTTACGCAAGTTACATATATATAACAAGGAATAACTTCCCACTCCCCAATTAATACAAAGCAAAGTCTATTACACTAGATCTGTAAGTACTCTAAGAGACACATAGCAAGAAACAGAAAGAGTAACAACAAAAATGTTTCTACTTTCCTGAATGCAAACAAAATGCAAGCAGAGGCAGCAGGGACAGGAGCAAGGCCTGCTCCAAGACAAAAGTTGGATCACGTCCAGCTTGTACCTCGGCCATAGCAGAACTGACTAAGCCACTCCCACACACTGGATTTTACACCCTTTGAGATGATGTAGCATGGTATGGAACACATTATTGGCTAGAAGAAGTCAGCTGTTAGCTAGCTCAGCCCAGCTCAAGCCAGCCAACAACCCCAGGCCTAATCTGAACTTTAAAGCCTAACTTCTTGGCCTACTTGGCTAAACCCATAACATATTCCACCCCTTATTCCATACCATATTACATCACTCATATCTTAAATCTATCTATTCCTGCGCTTAAACAGTCTTTGTTCTTTCCAGGGCTGTCTTCCACCCCTCCATATTGTAGGCAATAGTCCATTAGGAAGGAGTAGGTACTTTAGGCAGGAAAAACAGGGTGTAATTTGTCCTCACATTGAGGCTGATGCAGATCAGCACCCCCAGATCCCTTTCTGCAGGGCTGCTCTCCAGCCACTCCTCTCTGTTTATGCTTATGCCGAGGGTTACTCTATCTCAGGTACAGAACCCGACATTCAGACTTGCTACATTTCATGCCATTGACTGCGCTCACTGCTACAACCTAAAGCTGCTGAGTGGCAAATTAAGTATTTCTCAAAATAAAATTGAAACATTAAGGTGACTACTAGTTCATATGGTTTTAAAGAACTCCTTATAGCTAAAATGGTTCTTAACTCTTAAGTATAGCTAGAGATTCCTACCCAAATTTAAAACACCCTAAAGTTGATGAGGTGAAGAAAGAGAAAAAAGAAGCTGGGGTGGGAGAGACAAGTAGAAAAAAAAAACCCAAACAGATTAAGGTCTCAAACTGTTTCAGGTATCTTTTTTTCCCCCCTTCCTCTGGCTATTGCATGTTGCAACTCAGTTAACAACAAAAGTTTGAAGTATGTGGAGAGAAAGACATTATCTTTGCATGTTCTTTTGATGTTATTCTGCCTTTAAAAAAAAACACACCCCAGCATATGCGCACATAAACATTGCTCAATTACTTCTTTCTTTCATCTCACAAGGTATGCATTTTCCTCCATTTTCAAAGGTTCATAAAATGTTCTAATGCAACACATAGCCTAAACTACTTAGCTTTATACAGGTCATTAAAAATGCATATTTTCTTGGACAATTTGCAGCTTATTTGCTGGTATTAAACTTTTCTTTTTTAAAACCAAAATGTCCAGGTAAATGGCAATTTTTTGTACTGCTTTAGCTAAAGCACTAAGCTTAGTGGAAAATTTTACGAAATTTGAACAGTTGTAAGGAAAATTAGCAAGTCTGCCTCTTTACCTACATAACTAACAGCTTTTAAAATAGAGATTGATTAATTTTGTGACCACATTATAATTTGGAATTGTACTTGGAATTTTAAAAAGAATCCACTTTCTCTTTTTTTCAAGCCAATAAGTAAATAGATTAGGTGATATATTTGTGAAAATGAGAATATGTTAGTCACTTTGGGGATGTTTGAACTCTTTAGCAAATACCAAAGGAAAACTTAATTTTCATTGTACTGTCAGAAGCTCAAAATGGATTTCAAAAGTAATTAAACACAACACCACCAAATTTTATTCATATTCATAAAACTTACTTATCAGCTGTGGAGTTACAAAATACTTTATTCTATGCATTCAAAGTTTTCTCTGAATGAGTGCCAAATAAGAGGGACCTTTTTTTGCTTGCAGAACAATGAGAGTGGTTGCATGAACTAAATATGCAGTGGCACTAATTAAATGGTTGCCCTACTCTATTTCCTTGGAGCAATAGACCAGATAGTCCCGTAGGAAGAAACATTTACATATTTATGCACCTTATCCTATTTCATTTGACCTTTCCATGCCTGAAAACTCACTGATGAGTTCCACTTATTAAAAATACAATCTTAGCATCATATCACAAACAACTTATTTTGATAATTCTTATTTTCTGTTCACTGTGTAGTGAAACTAAAATTAGCTTTTCATTCAGTGGGTGTCTCAATGTGGATCAGTACTTCTGTTGCTTATAGGTAATCCATAGTATTTCATAAGGCTAGGGAAAACTATTTTTGGTGTATTTTAGCCCCAGTTATAACAATAAAGAGGTAGCCTATTTCTTGCTAAAAAAAGGAAATGTCAGAGTTTGGAAGTGAAACTCTGGTTCTGGGAGTGAGGCAGAGAATACAGAACTTAAACACCTGGTAAGTTATTGTGTAAAAATGGACTCATGTGTGAGCTTTCACCTTGTATTAACCAGTCAGCTCAATCAGCCAGTGTGCTTGCTTATTTCTCGAAAAACCCCAAGGGCTTTGCATGTGAAAATACAGTATATCTCCAATTTTTAGGGCTTAGGTTAAATAAAATTTGACAATGTATTCTTAGCTAAAAAAAAAAAAAGACAAAGAAAAAACTACAGGAAAAATCTCAAAGAAAAATTTTACTTCTGCAGACCCATTACACACTAAAAGCTATCACAGCTCTTAAAGTGCTTTGTGAAGAAACAGTTCCAAGACACTGCATCTCATCTAACTATGAGAAAAGTCATCTTCCTATTGATGTTTCTTGGTGTTTTATGTTTTATTTACTTACATAATATTGCAAATACACATTTCAGGAAATGTTATTTAGCAACTGCAATATTAATTATTTAGTGAGCTTCCAACAGTAAAGGTACAATTGCCACAGCAACTAGAAGCATTTCAAGAGAGTGTCAGGAATATTGCTCAAACTAAAAGGTGTTGTTTCTTTTTAAACATGGTGTCTTAAAAGCTAATCTTGAACAAGTTCTGCTGGTTTAACTGGCAGGAGAAATGAACCCCCCAAAAATAGATTATAAATCAGAATTACAATTTAATAAAAATATTACAATAAATGCAATGATACAAAGAGAAATTTGTTTCAATCCACAAAACCCAGAAGGATAACCCAGCACCCTGGGCACAAACACAATGGTGTTCGTTAGCCCATGTGCTAAGACCCACATGGCTCCTTCGAGTCCAAAGTAAAAGGAAGGGAAAAACCTGTTTGTGCAGATGATGGTCACAGTCCTGTTGAGGTTCTGGTCCTCCTCTGGATCCAACTAGTTGAACCAGAAATCTCCAACCCCCAAGATAATATACCCTCAGGTTCAGGTGGGAATGTCCAGTACCTCCCTCGGAAGTGGAGTTTCACCATGGGTCATGGGGTGTTTTTGGAATTGTTGATGGTCCATTAGCAGACATGCTCCCTCAGGCTGGGTGTGAAGGTGCTAACAGCTTCCTATAGGGGAGTTATCACTGCTCCTATCTCATAGGCTTCTTTAACACCCAGCTTGTAGCCTGAAGGGTCAGGTGTGCCCTGGGCAGCTGCTGCAAATGGTCCATTGTTAACAGTTCATGAGATAACAGTTCATGAGATTGCACCCACACAGTGATAAACTGGTCCCGGCTGCTGAACTAAAAAAAAAGTATAATCTGAAATTTGAATGAAATTGGAATCCTAGAAATCAAATTATTGCAAAAGTGTCCTAGTGTACATTCTAAGTCAAAATATTTTTGTTTGCATTTTTAACAACATTTCTAGAAAGTGAGAAAATTATTATTTGGGATATGTTTACAATGTAGAAAACAGCTCAATTTCTGCAACATGTTACTTTTTACGGAGTTTCTGTTTAATGGGATTATCTACTAATTCTTAACATATGTGATCTGCCCTAACCAGACTTGTGCTGTATTAACTTTGTGTACTTGAAACACCCACAGAAAAGCTTTTGTCTGCAAACCAACGAATGTTGATGTTATGTTACACCAAAAATACATGACACTATGACTGCCTTGTGTTACCAAAGTGTAATTATTCTATGGTAGAAAATTGTTCAGTAAATTAGCACCCTTTAAAAATATATATATATATATATATATATATATTGCTGTATTTCCACAGGAGTCTGAGTTAAAAAAATCTGTAATGGTAAGGTCATCAGAAAGAAATTAATATGTGCTGTGATTAGGGTCTAGATATGCTTTTTTGTATGTGTCTTGAAGGCAAAACTACTCCCTCTTTTCAATACTGAAGCCAGAATAAACACTAACAGAATATGTTTCAGACTCCATGGACTAATAAGATAAACTCTTCCTTGTTTATATCTAAAAAGATGAGGATCCTGGGCACTCAAGTTTCTGTCATTAAATCCGAGCACTTTTAAAGCCTTAAAGAGACCTAGTGGCAATTCAGAATATGTAGTGTGATCTCAGAGAAACTTAAATCCTAAGCAAGTAAAGAAGCATATATCTATACAAGAATAATACGTTAGATATAATTAGAATATTCCAGTGTGGTTTGATTTTAAAGTTCAAAGACGCTATTTAAGAGCATTTATTTGTCAGTCTTTAGGTGACCAGAACCTCTTCACTCTTTTATAAAAATTTTCTTTGCAGAAGATTTATCCAACTTAATTAGTTAGTAATAAAAACTCTTAGTACATATGAAAACACAAAATTATTAATATATTGCCATCCCAGCAGTAATACAGTATTTTAAGAAAGCATGATCTCTGTTGAATGATCTTTTGGAATACAGTAGATAACTTTATTGCAAGGACTAAAAGATGAAAACTGAGCCTTTGAAAAACAGAAACAACTCACTGATGGGATCCAAAAGTGCAAATAAACATCCTTGAGAAAAAAATAAATTATTCACTTGAGAAACAGGGAACAGATGATTTTCTCAATCAGAGCAGTGATTGGTAAAGGAATGACGAAATAATACTCTGGAAATCAAACATCTGTACAGTATATATATGTAAAGTGGGTTGGCACATCAATTAAATAATGGAAATCTTCATATCCTGTCCTTAAACTTGTACAGTAGTATCCACTTCAATTATAAAAGTAATTCTGCCTGCAGCAATGGCACCCTTTAAAATATTTTTATTCAAGTATAGTTTACTGGAAGCAGGGCAATATAGTCAAACACTATTAGAAAGAGGATCAATGTGGCTGTTGGCCAAAAGGCCAAAAAAAGGGAAAAGTTGCACTATAAACCCAGATACATTGCTCTCTGGAAAGCTAGCAAGCTTCAGTGCTCTACATCGTTTGTAAGAGCAAGTGCTTTTACTTGTGTTGGCATGATCATTCTTTATTCAATTATTAAAAAAACCCAAACCAACAAAACAACAAAGCAAAACAAAACAAAACAAAACAAAACAATATCCCCCCAAAAACAGATGCCTTACAGTTCTCTGAAACCTGTTGTAAGTACCAAGTTTCTCAGTACAGGAGCCCAATCCCTTTTACTAGAGAGGAACAGAAACTTAGAAATTTGTCTCATACTTTTTTATTTTAATTAAGTTCTGACTTCTATGTGAGACACATGAAGTACAAAAAGTTTCTCAAGTTAAATGGTAAAAGAAATACTTGTATTTAAATTTTTTAATGCTCTGCAATGTCTTTATCTAAAATAATGAAGATATAAACCAATGAAATATACTTCTCAATGTCAAAGAAAGATTTTTAAGCAGCATTTACTGTTTTGTGAAATTCAATTTTGAAACAAACGTGTTGCTTTTGGTATTATGAAAGTGTTTGAATCCAGTTTGTTCTAGTTATCAAAACCTTGAAGAGCATCAAGGATGCAAACACACCTTGACATTTTCCTGAATTTATGAACATGAAGATCAAAGTAAATAAACAAAATTATTCAGGGGAAGATACTGAAAGTTAGAAATTTGAAAAAAAAAATCAAATTTTCAGATTCTTTACAGTAACTATAAATATTTCTCTATCACAGTATAACTAAGTCTGGAAGAGACATATGCACGTAATCTAGTCTACCTGCTACCAAGAGATGGCTTGAGAAAATCAAACACCCTCCCAAACAATTAAATTTCTCAGTCATTAGTCTTGATTAGTTAATGGAAACACTCCAGCTTTACACAGATGGTGATTCAGATTTCACATAATCTCTGTTTATGTAAGGAAAAAACCTATAAAACCACACAATCAAGTGTACTATTCAATCAAGCTGACAAGAATCTCCTGGAACCACAGACTGTTTCTTTATAGCACATCTGTTCAACAGCTTTCTGATCCTTCCTCTATCTGAAGCAGGGCCTCTAAGAGCTTAAATGTTCCTGAAACTGTCCTCCTGTGACTCAGCTTTCCTGTTCAAATTTTATGTTGTGCACCTTTCTCTTTACTGAGTGGCCAGGATCTGGATATGACTTCTAGCATTGTAACATTTATTCTAGTATATGCTCTGTAATAAAATTGTTCATGTGACAGTCCACATACTTCCTTTGTATCTTATTATGATGATTACAGAAAGTCATTGCAATGAAGGCATATGTTAGCTCAACCTCGCAAGAGTTCAGGGTCCATATGCAGGCCACTAGAAAGTAAATTAAGTCATCATATCTTCAATAAACCACAGTTTTCAAATATAAAATACTAAAATATAACAACACAGAGAACAAGGAAAGGGTGACAAGGAAACTTTCCAAGTAATCTTCTTAAAAATTTCAAACCTGCAGCCACTTGAAAGCATGTAGTTTTGAAAACTGGACCAATATAATAGTAATTAAGATAATTTTCCTATAACTTCTCACTAGAAACAGTAAATTTTCTGTCTTAACATACTCTGGCTATATTGGCACATGATAGCTTAGTGTACAGTTATTACTAACATTATGAATTCATCTCCAGTTTGAAGGAGTTCAATGCAGAACTTACTCTATACAACAAAACCTATATCCATCAAAGTCTGTTAATATTCAAAACTGAAAATAGTACCTTAAGAACTGATTATCTAAACTATTTCACTCACTTTTGTTTAGATCCAGTACTTTAGAAAATTTACACTAATTTTTCAATTTAGGATCATGTGAAAAACAAAATATGCCAATTTCATTTATTTGTACACTATGAGTAACGGTAATTCAACTTTTAAAAATTTTGCACTTACGTTTTCCTTGTTATTAAAAGATAGACAAAATCTGACACCTGGGATTGTTTCACTGCGCCTTTAAGAAAACATAGTTTATTGTAACTGAACTTCCTATATGGTTTTCTATAGATTAGTTTTGTTAATCTCCCTTTTGTACAAAAAGAGGTCAAATTCAGTGCCAAGATACCTAACACAAACAGGTTTTTCAATATCTGCCAACTAATTTTTGTTTTTCCTTTCAGGAAGTATGGATTTATTCTCTCTCATCTCCCAAGTTACAAACAATACTTCTTTTCTTACTTTTACTGTCTGATTAAAGATTAGACATTTAAATTAATTATGGGACAATGAAAGGATTTTGTCTATTTAATGACAGTTTCACTTTCAAAATAAATACTTATTGACTTCATAAACAGACTCTTTGGAATAGATGCCATCATGTATCCTGTGCCTTTAAAAATGACAGAGTAATTTATTTACAGTTGTTGTGAAATGTTGATCTTAGTAATTTGATGAACTGTGTACATAATAGGACAACAATCATTCACACATTAATTACCTCAAAAGTCCACATCTATATATTTGCTGTTTCATGGGCATTCAGTTTTAGACCAATGCATACCAATAGGATTACAAGTGGGATTGCCTATCAAGTTTTTGGAAATAATTATGTCTCGCTCCAAACATTTATGATTCTTATTCATTTAGAGTCAGTCCATATCAGGTCAACTCAATTTTGATTTCATTAGGGATGAACAAACGTCAGACATCGTTGACTGATTTGAGACTCAGATTTTCAAAGATCCACAAAATCTAAACTACAGTGACCTGAAGTAACACTGATGCTTGTCACCTCAAATGAAGATCAGGAGAGGCATTGGTATGGCAGAGTTTATAAGGAAAGCAAAAATTGTGTTGTTATGACTAGGCAAACCCAGAGGCATCCTGTTCTGGATTGAATAAAGGCTACCTTTAGATTGATAATGTTTAGTGACTTGACTTGTAAATTTCCTCTCGCATCATGAATGGCTGAGCCTTGACTGTTTCTGACTTTTGACTTATTGCTGTTTTGTGCTACACATTCAATACCTCTCGTAGCACGTCTAGAATCAGTGTGATTCTGTGTGAAAATTCACAGAGTGCACAGAAGGTGCATTACAAAGTCACAGGCTAAGATCTTTCACTGTGGATTGTTAAATAAAGACAATTCTACTAAAGTAGCAGTGTTAAAACTTCTCTGGGTGCTCTGTATGTTCCTGCTCAGACCTAATTTCACATACCACTCTAACTATTCTCCTCCTCACTCTCCAGGGACCCCTCCATTTCTCCTGATCTGAGGCAACTGTCCCACACAACAATTCTCAGCATTATTTATTTTTTCTCCTGAAGACCTTTTATTTCCACCATTCTCTTCAGGTGAGTCACCCAGAAATCAGTTTACAGACCAGTGAAACAGGACATCCTTCCCTTATTTTTCTGTGCAGTAATTAACAGAACCATGCTGATTTAAAGAAAGGTATATGAAATGCCTATACATATGTTTTGTATTACATTTAGACTTAAAGGTGTTTAAATGTCAAATGCTGCACAAGTTACTGTTTAAAATGCCTCCAAAGTGCTTTTGATTTAATCACTTCATGCACTCTTCCTGTCTTTAAAACTCAGTTTCTGACCTATTAAAACCTTCTTAGCTAAGCACAGGACTGGCTGTTGAATTTGAATCTGGCAGTGTCACTCAGTTTTATTCATGAATTACTGTTGGTTTCATTTAACCAAAGTATTTTAGTTGACTTCCCCAGCAGACTACCTGAGTATAGGGACTAACATGTCCCAAAAATGGATCTGGCACTGCTGCTTCAGTAGTTTCGCCTACTACAAAACCACATTTTTGACTGAAGTCATAAAAATTTAGTGGCTACAGTAGTGCATGCTTCTTCCACTCACCATCCTATTCTCCTTCAGAGGCTGTTTCTTCATAAATAACTTTCTTATTTGAAAGCTTCACGGTCCAAGCATGATCCTTGCTCAGCCCCATCACATGTCAAGGGGGCTTAATTTCTTCTCCTCAAGAATTCATGGCAGAAAATGTTTGCTTTTTTTTTTGTTTGTTTTTCAGCTTAGTAGGAAAATTTCTTGTAAATATTCACTTAGAATTAGAAAATACTAAATCTTGATTGTTCTTCACTAAGACCCTTCTTTTTCTTTTCCATTGCCAGGCATCAAAATTACAGTGCAATACGCAGGTAGACATACAATTCTATTATCTCCTACATTCAATAGGTTAAATAACTGACATTACAATAACACTTCTAAGTAGTATGAAATTATTCAGATAGGCACAGATATCAGTATGTCTTTCTGGGTTTCACTTTGTGTTTGGAAAAAAATTTGCATATAGTTGGAGCCCAAGAATTTTGCAATCCTCTTTTCTTCTGAATCTCCATCTATTTTTCCCTAATGTAATTATTAATAATCCCTTTAATATTCTGAATAAAAGTTATGCACATTTGAATGCTTAAATGAAGAGACAACTCAAGAAATGCCTCCTTACAATGTTAAATATGAATTATCACACATCGAAGTGTATACTATAGAAGAAACAAGCAATGAACAGCAAAAACATGATTTGAAACAAAAGCTAAGTTAACAACTGGATTTCATGGCAGGAAGCACAAAGGAAGAGCTCTCTAAACCTTTAAAATGCTGCATACTTTGGATACCCAGATATTTAAATTTAAAATATGTTAAAAGTATTTTAAAAGATCAAACAAGTTTAAAGGTTATGTAAAATAACTAGCATTATGGTCAAAATCACACACACCAGCGTGATTGCTATAGCCAAATTTTCTGGTAGTACCCTGCCTTTAAACATAACAATTTTCTTCAGAGTAACATTTTAACAAATATACTTCATGAGACAGAATGCTTTAGAGATAATTAAGGAGACATGACAATTGACAGATACAATAGTAATTTCGTTACTCTGCACAGGAGGCTAAAAAAAACCATGGAACAAATTTCTGAATTGAACAAAGCCAGAATCAAATGCCTAACACATACCCTTTAACTAGCTAATTTTATGTCTTATGCTACATCTTCTAAAGGTGTAAGAAGAGATACTGCTTATCATTGCTTTTACTTTTATTATGTCCACTATTTATTTAATCAATGAATAAATAATAGGTTGAAATGTCCATGGACCCATTTAGAAGTTAATGCTCCTTTGATATCAAAAGGTTATCAAAATGTTAATTCTATGGCACAGTTTAAGAAGCAGAATTATATATTGATTTTTCTTATGATTAATCCATTTGAATGGGTATGGTAGAAAGTGTTTTGTTTAATTTCCAGTGTCATTAATTGTTTAGAACACAGAAGACAGAGTCCAAAGGGAAATTGGCTCATAGTGCTTTACTTTGCAAATCCTAGGCTTCTTAGTTTTTAAAACTAGAAAAATGGTTCATTATTTGTTTAACTTAGCATTTTCAGTGCTTACTGCAACTGTAGAGACAAGTAAAATGTGCAAACCACAGAGCAACTAAAAAGTTAAGAGCATAACAAGGGTAGACATAAGGATTTATCATTGAAAATTCAAACAGTACAGAGAAAAATGCAGGATGATGCAGAATATATGGGGAAAGAAGTTCTCCCCTTTGTATTTTGCAAGCTTAAAAAAGAACCATGTTTAATAAATACAGCATGCTTAAAAACAGGAAGACAGCAACACAAAATCATCACTGAGATATCAGCAACATTTCAATCAAATTTCTGCTAAGGTTAAAAGTCAAGCAAGAAGTAGTGTTACTTTCTGATGTGAAAGGTTCTTTTCCACTTATTACAAAACTTGTTATTAAGTGATAACTGGGTTTATTAACGTAACTGTAAGACAAGATTATGGAAAGTAAAAAAAAAATAGCAGAACCCTTTATATTTTCCACTTTTACAGATATGGATGTTACAGAAAATATTTTTCAAAAGTGCTTAAGTCCTTGAAGCCCAGTAAATATCTTTTGTACCTGGTGACAGGCTTGTTGAATTAACACTGGCCTCAGGCATCTCTGACTTTGGGCTTGTCTTGGCCTGCCTGGAGTTGTGATTTGGCCTGGGGCAGTGCTAACATGCTAATGACTTTAGCTTCTCTAGCTTCATAGAGATGTGTGGCATAACACCAGCTGTTATATCTGTGATTTGTAGAAGATGACTAGTAATAGCAACTAGTTATTGTGTGTGAAATGAACTGCTATCTTGTAGCATAGAGCACATCCTAGAGGTGACTGGTCCTAGGTGAGGACAGGCACATTATAGCAGGAGCCTAGAATGTCTTAGGAGGCTACTGGAAGCAAAAGGGCTATGAACTTGCCAAGGGTAGTCCCCTGGTTATCAAAGAAATGAGGCTGTGGGACATGAGAAAAAGCAATTTTTGGGACAAGAAAGAGAACAAAGAACAGTAGGTAACACATATCATGGTTAATAAATGTGGATACACCATGGAGTTGTGAAGCTGAGAAGACTAAAGTGTGGAGTGTGTTAGCAATGAGTGGAAACAACTTCAAGTGGTTTCTAACATGTGGGTAAAGAAACCATCAACATCACTTCTAGAAAAGAACTTGATTTGCTGCTCTCTTGTCCACTACCAGCCCAAAGTCATCAATCCTGGGACTTGAGGGAGCAGTGGAAGGAAAGTAAGTATAAAAGAGAGTGGTGTTTACTCAGGATTTTGTCTTTATTAACTGTGCTTCCTTAAAGCTATAAGTACTAGCAGCACTGCAACTTGACTAATAATAATGTTTTGATTAAACTGCTAGAGATTTCAACTAGACCAATAAAAAACTCTTGACTTACATATATAATGTGCTACCCACCTTGTGCAGAACAGAAATTTGAGTGCAGCAGATGGCTGGGAGACTCCCAATGAGAACAGGAGGATTGAGGAATGCTATCAATGGATACAAACATAGTGGAGATATATGTAAACAACATGTAAAGACTATAGAAAGAGTTGTAAAGAATATGGAGATGATTCTTCTCAGCGGTGCTCAATGACAAGACAAAAGGCACTGGGCATGAATTGCAAATCCAGGAAATCCCATTCAAATACAAAAGCTTCAAGGTCTGTGTCAGTTGGATTGTACATCCATAGATAGTTATAATTTGGGGCGGGGGGGGGGGGGGGCACGCTATACATTACTGTCAGCTATTAAAAGAAATTATTACACTGAAACAACTGAAAAACACATAAGATGACCAATACTATACCAAAAAAATTCATCTAGACAGATATTAAATATAGAGAGCAATAGGAAACATATAATAAGAAAAGTATTATATATTTGCCTTTTTTCAGACTAATTTCTTGTTGACTTTGCTTTTGATGTCTTCTTACAATTGTAAAAAGACTAGTAAGTAGAAAAAAGGCTACCCTAGAAACAGTGAGAGTTCACCCAATGAAGGAGTTGCATCCATATGACACGCCACTCTCTGACAGCATAACTATATTGCAGAATATATTTTTGAGTAATGTTTTCATTTAATATGCTTGCATAAACATTCCTGTTCCAGCATAAAAAGGAATTGCTGGGAGTTTTGCCAGCTTGTGTCTGAACACAGTGTAAAGGTTCTCATTCTCTGGATGTAATCGGTGGTAGCAGTTAAACAAGACATGATAGGTCCTTTGCAGATGACTTAACCCAAACTTCCTAAAAAAAAAAAAAAGTTTTTTTTTTTGCTTTGTTTTTAAACTAAACAACTAGGACAAGTTCTGTCCTCTTCAACTAGGACATGAGGCCTCTATATACTTCAGTAACTTTAGTGAGTAGAAATGCTGTCAGGTTATAAGGTTACTTTATGGGCAGTAAGTTTCTTTTTGTTTTCTGTAAAACACAGCAACAAGATGTACTGATGTATAAGTAAATTAATGTGCTTATAAAACTTTAACAATTAATTTGTGGACACAGGAGTAAATGCAGCAGACATATGCCTATGTCAGCTAAGATCTAGTTGACATCCATTTTTAAACATGTCTATACACCAGGCATTCTTTTTTATCCTGTTTTTATAGTCGAAAGTTAGACTACACTTTTAGAAAGACTTCGACACACTTCATTAAAAATCAGGACACCATTGGAGTGGCTCTAAGTAGACAAAGTAATCCAAGATGAAGGAAGATCTGACTAAACTAATTGACAAAGCCTCTGGGCTGCAGCTGCAACCTGAATAAACCTGGATCTGTCACGGGAGGTTAATTCTAATTTTCAAATAAGGAAAACTTTCTTTTTACATGCTGATATTTCATAAACAAGAATAGATTTTCCTTTAATTTCCAGTTTTTTTCTCATTAATATCCCCTCCAGTCACTTTGTATTTTCACAATCCTCGCATGCACAGTTGCAGAGAGGAACTCAAAACAAACCCAAAAGCTAGGGAGTACTTTTATTTTGACAGCATTTTTGCTAGAGTAGTCAACCTAAATGTGGAGCTGCCTTTAATTTGGGTGGTACTATAAGAAATATCTAGGATTTCCTAGTTCACAGATTTCACTTCAAAAACTGTTTCTTTCACCTGTATTTCAGGGCCAAAGATTTTATGGACAGTCAGTTTCAGTGGGCTGAAAGTTACAGCCAATACAGAGAAATTAAAACATATATATACTATCTCTATAGCTATTATTATCATGATTATTTGAGTTTCAGTTCTTATTAACATGATTATTTGAATTTCTCTGTCCATTCAGTTACTCTAGCCCAACCACAGACATCTCTTCTGCACTCAGATTGATCTGAGTAGAAAATATATCATCGTTTGTTATCACACATTATTGTAGTTTATAAGAGGTAAAACACAGAAAAGCAAAAAATAGAAACACATGAGTAAGGCTCATAGCTAAAGACTAGCAGATAGGAATCTTTCTAACAGTGTAATGAACTCTTACAAGTATGATTTTTTTTTCTTAAATTTGTAAACACATCTGTGTTCTTTACTCTCTGTAGGTCTTTAAAGTGAAATAAAAGAATGAGTCATTTACCTGCACTGCAAATGGTTGAAGTGTTAGAGCACCACACTTTTCTTAATAATCCATTTACAAAGTGTCTGAGTCCTCAAGTCTGCTGTTTCACATATGCTTACCCTGCCTGTGTTATATGTAAATAATATTTTGACAGCAGAAAGTCACAGCTCTTAGGGGCAAAAAAGTCCCAACTATAGCTAATTTAAAAAATCTTAAATTTCATTTGGCCAGTAAAGAGGTTAGACCTTTCTACAGGCCCTTGCTCATAACAAACTCTCTCCTCTCTTAGAATTATCATTTAAAGGCTTACATAAGTGGCAAATAGGTAACTTCAAAGATCTGATGAACTGCCAGTGCCTGGAAATCCTACAGACATGGCTATAATACGACACATTCACAAGAGATCCAATGGCATATGCACCAGATCTAGCAATGTAAGCAATTTAAAAAAGAGGAACATCTGTCTCCATCACTTCTGTTTCAGCATCACTCCATTGGGGCTGGGCTATTGTAGCAGCTGGCTGAAATTCTGTCCTCCTCAGGCTACAGAAAAGTCTCTTCTCAAAATGGGTAAAATTGTGGTCATAATTCAGCTTCCCTTGCAAATACAGGATAATTAATAATATTTGGAAAAATAATTTACTTTTATAAAATAATTCATACCACAGTGTTGTAAAGAAGTTTCTTTTTATATGTGTTGAAACAACTGGGTGAGGTGAGCTCCTTGTTTTCTTTCAATAAACAAAAAGAACTTTTACTACCAAGAAAATGTTGCAGGTAGGTGCAGCATCTTCCTGGAGACATAAAGAAAACAAATTTGGAACAAAAAGGCTGAGGTCCATTCTGCTTGCATATCAGGCACACCTGGTTGGCTTGTGGTTTTATTATAGGAGCCTCCTATGAAAGATTGAGAACACTAAGGTTTCGGGGTTTTTTTTCAATCACCGAGTGCTTTGTAAACAATGCATCTTTGTTTCTGCACTGAGATACAGAAACGCTAATTATTTTGTCTCTAGCTTTTTGACTAAGCTAGCCATGAGAGTCTGAGTTTAAAAGAGGAATTTCAGGGCGCACAGGCTGATCCTGAAAAAAAAAAATTTAAAAAGCTATCAAAAATACATTTTAATGACTAGCAGTTTGAACTTTTCCAAAGGCAGCTTCATCTGAGAACAATCAAGAAATATACACTCCCACAGGTAATAAAACAAATCCTTGCTTCTGTAAAAAGTGGCTTTGAACATAATTGAAGGTTCATAGAAGAATGTCTGAAATTTTTTATGACTTGCTTTTCAATAAATCCATAGTTAGATTATAATTTCTCTGAGGTAATACAAATGAATATTAATGTAATTACAGCACTGTTGCTGAAATGTTTACATACGCATATGCAATTACACAGATAGGTTCAATAATTTGGAGTGCAATCTTCTAACTTTATACAAGGCAACATCATTCCTCTTTCTGAGATTGAAACAGACACTGGAACCATGAGAGAAAATTATGTGGAGAACATAGAAAAAAAAGGCTGAGCTGTTACATATTTCACTCCTTAAATTTACATTCCCTGGAGTAAGAAACAAGTGCCAATCTAGTAGCTCATTGACACCAGGTAAGGGTAATCATGCAGGATACATCACCATTGCCTATCATGTATAATGGTGACTTAGGAAGACTGATTCCATAACTTCAGATGTTCCTCCTTCCTCATTCTTTGCTGAGGGCAATGCTGTATGGTGTCGGATATCCCTTTAGTCAGTGCAGGTCAGCACGTCCATCTTCGTCTCTCCAAACTTCTTGTGCACCCCCAGCCTATGTACTGTTCAAACAGTGCTCAGCAAGAGCTAAAAGACAGGTGTGTTATCAAAAGTGTTTTGGTCGCAAATCAAAAATATAGCCCCATACCAGCTAATACAAAGAAAATGAATACTATCCCAGCTCAAAAAAGTACACTGGGATAATTACCTTTTTATTAGGAATTTTTATTTGTTGTTTGTTTTGTTTCATTGTTTAAATCATGGAGATAATCTTTAAATAAATTCAAACTCAAAAGATTTCAACAGCTTTTTCAGTAAAGATCTGATTGTAATAAACATGTTTCAGAGAGGTCATAGAGAAACAGATACACAAAAATACTTACCAGCTCCCTCTCCTATTAAAAAGTATCACATGCAACTGCTTAATACATTCACATTGTCAAACTTTCATTTATAAAACTGCAATATGTGTGATAAAGTACCCCAAGTAAAAATACTCACAACAAAAGGTGGATCATCAGAAAAGAAGAAAGAACTATGCTGTACAAGAGATTCTCTTCTGGGTAATATGAGCAGTCTTTCTGAGATGGAATTTTCAGATTCAAGAGAGGACTTTGGAGAGCACTATCTAACACAATTGTGTATAAATATAGGTAATGTGGCAGATATTACAGAGATTCATGAAAAATAGTGAAAAACAGCATCTTAGAGAAACAGCATCCCCTTTCATAAGACATTGCAGTGAGACTTTTTAATTAGTGGCATTTCTAACATATGGCCCCTCAGTAAGACACAACTCTGTGAAGACCCTCACCAACTAGTAATGTCAGGCATTCAACACTAGATCCTCAGTAAAAACATTTTCATTCCCTTTTAGAATATTTCCTGTTAGGAGTCAGCACACCAACCAGATTTCTACCAGACAAAGTAAGAAGTCCTAATATAGTAAAAGAAAGAAATATATTATAAATGGTTATTTCATTTCAACAATGAAATATTTAATTATAGAAAAATGAGAACTAGAAATTTAAAAAATTAAAAAGTATTTCTAATAATTTCTAATAATTTGAATGTTTAGTAGTGTCAAGGCAACAGGCCATTCATAGCAATGAGATATTATTGAAAAGTATGAGATCAGAAAGGAAAATCAGAGCCCTTGTATTTTTAATATCCAGCTGTGAGCATTCTCACTGGTAGATTTAGTTCCTTCTATTTCAAAATAACCACAAAACCTATTTAATTGTGTATAATGAGAAATGCTTAATGAAGGGCAATATTTATTGATATTAGAGACACCATTGACTATAGATACCAAACTTAGTAATTTAATAAAAAAGCCCTGGGGCTAGACAGAAAATTTGCATGTTAATTCCAAGTTACTGATTTCTGAAGAGGAGCAATAATTAATGTCTGTGTATGTATAATTTGTGTACATATGTTTGCAAATAAATTTTTCTCTCATTTTCTGGGATATTTAATCAAAACCACAAAGCATAGTAAGTATGTATATATCTATATTAAGATAGATAGATAGATAGATAGATAGATAGATAGATAGATAGATGATAGATAGATAGATAGATAAACAGTATATACATATAGTGTAGTATTTCATATAAACCCTGTTTCCAGTAATAATGACTGAAGTTACTTAAGATGGAAATACTGTTTGAAGTCTACTCTGAATATAGGAGAATTTATTCTTAAGTGTCAAAAAGGAATCTTTTTTTCCTGCTTGGTAAAGGATGCATCAGATGTTACAATTCATTTAAAAGTCTGATATGGGAAGTAAGGAAATGTATGACATGAGAAAACATAGAGTGTCTGTATGTGATACAGTCTAGTAAGATATAAGAAAATAAATGTCAGTCATTAGACTGGGCATGAGATGGTTTCATGGTTTTTTTACAAATTCACTCACATTCCAATCACACAGAAATGTTATTTGCTCAGGCCAAGCACACTTTTCAAAGAAATATTACTGAACAATCATTGTAAAGAAGATGCCTTTGGAGAAAGTGAGAGGGTGCTAAAGTGAGTTTCCTGTTAGATTGGGTACTGTGAAAAAAATACATAATAGGATGACACTGGTATTGAGCATGAATTTATTATCGTAACATGGAGAGTGAGAAAGTGCATCAGCACTCATTTCACTTTGTACCAACAAATATGATATAATTTTTTTCACAGTATCAAGACTAATAAAGTATGTAATATTTTATAGCTATCTTTAAAGTTCTTCTCTATTTTCTTGTTTTCTGCTTCAGGCTGCTTTTTATCTCTCTTTGCTTTTCCATATACATCAGAATATTATATTGACATACTATCACTCAGTGCATCAATTTTCTCTATCTGATAACTAGGCTATCCAGTCTTTTGAGCTCTTAGGGATAACCATCTTCAAATTTCAGCAGTATTAATGTCAGAGTTATACATGTATATTCATATAATATAATCCAGATATTCAATTTTTATCTTCTAGTCCTTCAAGTAAGTACATTTTTTCCTTCTGCTTCATGGTCTATTTTACAGATAGATCCATGTGTTAGATTTATGGTATATCTATCACTAAGTAAATTCTAACAACACAAAAATAATGGTGTTTTGCAAAATCTGTGCACAGGTTTTGTCTGTCTTATTTGGGCTTTGCTGTAATTGAATGGGATCCAAGTAAACTGTTTGACTGGGATCCAGTAGCTCCTGCTGTTATTCTTCTGTATTGCTTTTAGCTTGGACTTTTTGAAATGTGGAGAGGAATTAGGCTTTCATGGAGACCTACAAAGCTTAATGATACTTGTTATTCCTTTAGTGCAAGTAGCAAAATGTTACCCTAATCATTACTCATTCACCAGTAGTCAGTGTCTATCGCCTATTCTTTATTACTGATTTTTTCAAGAGAGAAGGCACTGGAGCAGATCCTAACAACTCTCATCTAAGGCCCTGCACACAAGAAGTGTTCTCTGCAATATCACATTTTTTTCCTCAGATATGGGTCATTTATGCATTCCAAAACTCAACTGTCATGATTTCTGTTGCTATTCCCCATTATAGACTGTAGAGCTTACATTTCATCAGTGGAAAATGTGTAACCACTGGCACTTCTCAAAAAAGTAAATGAGTTATAATGCATCTTTCCTTTAATATTTGCATTACTATGTACTGTACAAATAGAATCACCATTCAAGAGTGACCTTTTACTTCATCTGCTTATTGGTAATTATATTTTTCCAATAAAATAAACTAATTAAAATAGTAAGAATCAACAATAAAACAATAAAAATAAAAGATTGCCATGATACATCTGGTTTATTATGCTAACAAACAAAACAACAAAACGAACCAATATTTATTGAAAGTTAGAAACAATGATTACTCCATATCTCAATTCAGCAAAATCCGAAATTTAAAAAAATGATCCTCAAATACCTCTCCTTTTATTGATTTGGGGACTGTAAAGAATCTGTGTGTCTGATGCAACTTGTTGCTATGGGTAAAAGATCAAATATCTTTACACTCCACAGATGGTGTTTTGCTGCTGTCATAAGCAAGTCACTAAATTCTGTTTGCATTTTCAAATGCATAGCAGTTGCTAGGTGTTATATTGGTTTCTATAGCTTTTGAAATATTCCTTTGGAAAAACAGAAAATAGAGAGATTTAATAACACCAATTCGGGATCTTAGAAAACACAACACTGCCTTAAATAGGTTAAGTAATATGGATATAAGTAAATGTGATAATATTTAAAATCACCATAGATGAAGTCCTTGAAAACTATTGATTTTTGATGCTGTAGCATGACAGTAACTTCTGGAAGTAACTGAAGTTGTGGATTTTATTTCCACCTAACAAAACTGGCAACACAGAATTGAGATCAGGTGTCTTCAATTGTATGGACAGAAACAACATTTTTTTTTACCTTATTCCTTGTGTTAAAGCAGTAGTTTCCAACGTTTCTTATTATAAATCACAATGCAGGAATGGGATTCAATGTGGGACCAGACACACGACATGGATTATGTCTGAAAAATCAGGTTTCATGACTAAGTGCAGTTTGCAACATTATATTAAATCTTAGATGTGCAGCCAAGTAGCTGCATAGCATACACTGTGATAGCTGCTAATGTGTAAACTTAAATTACCAGCTGTGGACAGCCATAACAAAAATATTATATTTAGAGAAGTAATTTCATTTGTGAAATCACTGTTCACTCTCAATATACAGTTCAAAAAATTGCCTCAATGTAAAAAGACTATAGAATGAAATAAACAAAAATTCAAGGAAATAATAAAAATAGCAAAGAGACTAAATGCATGAGTGAACGAACAAGAGAACCAAGTATGGAAAAAACCAGTTGATGATTTTGCATATTTTCATATTTAAGTTTCATCTTTTATTACATTGTATCACAATTTGATAAACAACTGAATTTTTGCTTTTGTCCATTTAATTTCCTTCTTTCAAGTGAATGACTCTATCATCAGATTCTTCTATTAGGTAATTAGTTAAATTACTCATGTTAATAATTGGTGATTTAGGCTGCCTTGTTCTGTTTAAATTAAACAAATACTTTTAAGATGCTTTACAGGTCAGTGCACTTTTTAAACGTGAAAAATAACAAGCTAGACTATTTTCTAGTGATAATAAAGCAAAAAAAAAATTAATGCCTAGATAAAGGACACTTAGATAAACAATTCCTTAAATGAACAATGGTAAACAATAGCAATTAGAGTTTACTAAAATACTTTCTGAAACAGCCCAGATTCCAATTACGATGCAATTTTACATACTAACTTTCAATGGCACAATTTAAAGCCCAAAGGCAAAACAAAACTGATAATATTTTTTTAAAAATGTATTTTCAATTTAAATGCTGTAATGTACTCTTTCATCTCATTTTATCATCACAAGAGCATTCCGGGGTAATCCAAAAATAGCAGGCTCTTCTAAAACTTTTTGTCTTTGTTGATATTGTGAGTCATATATAGTTACTTATAAGGCTATTTTAAGTACTTCGCAAAGTACCAAAAATGTTTTGGTACTTCCCAAAGTACCAAAAAATCAATAAAGGGTTGAAAGGTTCCCAAATGCATTTCGATCATACATTAAGTAGTGGGTCAGATTTCCAAA
This sequence comes from Pithys albifrons albifrons, assembly GCF_047495875.1. Taxonomy (NCBI): domain Eukaryota; kingdom Metazoa; phylum Chordata; class Aves; order Passeriformes; family Thamnophilidae; genus Pithys; species Pithys albifrons. The sequence goes on from NC_092462.1 coordinate 38,754,607, forward strand.
ACCATGTTTTGTCCTTTCTCTCATATGGCTATTACAAACCAATTATGGTCTCTTTACATTTACTTAAACATTAGGTTTTGTAACACCTACAATAATTTATTCTGCATTGCACCAACAACTATTTACATAGCTAACCTCCATTGACTGATCCCATGTTCCCTGTACTCTCTGTAGTTTCAATATCAACACTTAACAAATGCTTAGGATTGCAAACTCTATGAAGCTCTGCATCCATACAGTTTGGCATGAAATCCTCCAGAAAACAGCAAGAACTCCTGAACACTATGACAACATATATAATAAACAAAAATCCACTTCTAGATTTAAGATACTCACAATCTTACAACAATCAGCATTTTCTGTTGAATACTTTTTTTCTGTTCTCCTACCTTTATTATTCTAATATACACTTCTTATATTTTGATAATAATGTTTTATTTTAAAATATAAGCAAATAATCGATAACAATAGTTGATTGTGGTTTCATCACTCTATCAGGTCATGTGTTACTTTATTAATCTACCATTGATGAATTTTCATAGCTAACCACAAAGAGTTTCTGTCTCAGAAAAAACACTATTTTTTTTACCTTATTCCTTGTGTTAAAGCAGTTGTTTCCGAGGTTTCTTATTATAAATCACAATGCAGAAATGGGATTCAATGTAGGACCAGACATACTACATGGGCTATGTCTGAAAAATCAGGTTCCATGACTAACTGCAGTTTGCAACATTATATTAGACCTTAGATAAGTCCAACATCTCTTAAAACTGATGCATACACGACCACTTAAAAACATTTCAGATATCTTCAGTCACTATTCTACAACATGTTTCAAGACTGAATGTCTTGACAAGATGCTTTTATTCTCCCTGGAATGAGTTATTACATATAAGTAAAAATATATATTCATAATTTCATTTGGAATTCAGACAATTTTTAACATACATTTCTAAACAACTAGTAATAGATGCCATTTTGTCCCAGAAATGACAGACTATAGTTGCCAACAACTGTGAAGTTATTCTTGCAAGAGAAGAAGACAAATGTCTAGCTATAGTTTTCTTTGAGGAGTCAAAAATTTGAGAATTCATGCTAAAATTATAAACAACTTTTATTTCTCGTTTTAAGGTAATAGGGTCCTGAGATTTTTTAACCACCTTAAACAATCTAAAATATAGTATCTCTAAGTGGTCAAGAATAGAATTATTATAAAAACAGCTGCATAAGTAAATTATTGCCATTGGTCCACTTCTGATACAATCTGAACAAATAGAAAGTGCTTCCTCAAGCATAATCTCAAAAAAGATTTTTGGGATGACTGCTGGAAGTTAGAAACAAATAAAACTTCTTGACATTATTGAAGAACACCAGCCAACTACTTCAGCCTGCTTTTCACTGAAAAGCTGAATTCTGTTACGTTTTGTCAATGAAAGCTTCAATGTGCTCCGTCTTATCTACAATGCTACTTTCAGGGCTACTGTCTAAATATGTTTTGTGACCAATGGGAAGTAGTTTTTAAAACATCACTATGATTTACTAACCAACACAGGGCAATTTGCACTTCTCAATTACTCATGCATTTTTTTACTTCATGCATTTAGCAAAATTATATAATTTTTAATATAATATTCATTTAAAAAATCTATTTTCTTTGCCTTAAATGAAGTTTCTTTATTTGTACAATGGCTTTCAGTCCTTTAACTAATTTTCTATAAAGGTAAAACATTTTTCATTTTAAATTATTGGAGTGGAAAATTGCACAGGTTTAAAAATTCATGAAAAAATATGTAAGGGCCTGCGGTCTCATAAAATATGTATCATATAGCACCATATTTATTCTTCCTACTTGTTAAATTTACTTAAAGTGCCCACTGTGATTTGTTTGGCAGAACATACATCTTTATTCATAAAAGTCTTTTTTGTGTTATCTGTTGTTTGAACAGTGCCAGAGAAAAACAAAGCATAACATTTCTGATTATTTTTCTCTTGTTCTTATTAGCAGATGGTAGTTGATAGTGGAAATATAAGGCAGTATTTTAATGAAACCACTGAGTAAAATTTAAAACTGAAGAACACTTATTAAGTAACAATAAATATAGGGTTTGCATTCAAGTGAAATTTTGCATCAAGAGATGGGAATCTGGAGTGAAAATGTTAATTTTGTTTGCCAGTGAGGTTCTTTCAGATGAGCTTGGTTCAGTAACAAGCTGAAATAACAGAGTATTTTAAAATATCTCCCTCCAACTTATTTCCTGATAACATGTATGCCTAGCAAGGAAAAATTTGCAATATCAGCACCATAGCTTCAGGAGATCTCTTGGCCACATTTTTTCAAGAATAAATAAATAAATATTATTTGTTTCTGAACTTGCTTGCAAAAGAAGCAGAAAATAAACTGCAAGTAAAATCAAAATAAATTTAATATTTGAACATAAATTGGTCCATGGAGTTCTTTGGAATACTTCTGAAGTCTTAGAAGAGGAATACACAGTTCTAATTCATAGCTATTTCTATCATTGTTCCCACATTTAAAACTCTACTGAATTTGCAAATTGATTTTGAAATGTCACTATATTCCATAATGTTGGAACTTTCTCTTTTTCACCATTTAAAAATGAAAAAAATATGGATTTTTTTAATGAAGTAAATCTTCAGCAGAGCTTCTTGTTATATTAGTTTTCATTATTTTTTGTATTTATATCAAACAATACACATTGGGCTGGATAACAAAACCTTTGATTCAGGATTAGTTAATAATTAACTTACTAAACAAAAGTAGTTATAGATTAATTAGTTGCAGAAATACTAAATGATATGGATGGAATATATAACTTAAAAAAATATGCATTCACATTGCATCCTTTGAATAAAGACCATAAGCAGTTCGTGAACGTTTAGATAATTTTGCTGCCTTCATTAAAAAAATTCAAAGTTAATAAAATCTGTTTGTAGCTGTGCCACCAGAGACATGTTAGATTAGTTCTGTTCCTTCTCATCAAGTAACTGTGGAGATCCATTGTACTGGGTCCATATCTCCCAAAACAAATGGATCTAGCCGGATATCTGACTCCACTGAGATTTTTTACACAGACTATACCTGGAAGACTTTAACCTGCCCCACTCCTTCAGATGTTCTAAATAACATTAAAACCCTTGCTCGTTTCTGCCCATTAACTTGAATGCTAGAGATTAAGGCTGCCTTTCTGCAGTGTCTTCTTTGAGGCAATCCTCCAAAGCTTCCTCAAATCTTCCCTAAAGCTTCAAATCTTTTTAGGCCTAGGATAGTTTATGGGTCTCTGAGGCTACAGGGTTGTTATGAGGGCTTTTTAAAATAAGCTTCCAAATTTTTTGGTTTCTTTCCTCAGCTCCAAGGACTGCAGGACACCATACATTTTTGTCCTGTACTCCAAAAGGAATATTGCCATCTATGCACCCAATGTGGCAAGATTAGATTGAGTGCTTAGAGAAAAACACTTTCAGGCAAATCCAAGGCTGTAGCAAATCCATCTCTGATAAACAACAGTGATAGCTTTTTAAAAAATTATGAACAATATGATTTTGTCAATTTTAATGACCAAATTGCTCCATCTGATGAGACAGATTACTTTGATTATGTTGACTTCACCTATAGAGATACTAAAATGTTGAAAAATAAGGGTAAATTGATCTTTTAGAATTTGTTGACCTCATCTGTAGCTTTCTACTTGCTTTTCATAGATTTTATTATGTTATCTAATGCCTTGGATAAACATATGAATGATTAGGTATTATGTTTTTCCTTTTCTTATAAAAATAATGTCTAGCTTAGTTTTCGTCATATATTAAGATTTGTTTTGCCCAATTTAGCAGTAATTTTCACACTGTTGGTAACAGGTTTGATAAACAAAAGTGAAGCATAGTGGTATTAGATAATGTACTGTGAATTAAGGAATGCCTTGCACTGTTGCAAACCATGACACTTGTGCCAGGGCTACTCCAGGCAATCTATTCTAATTCAGTGCTACTCCAAGGCATTGTGTTACACTTATCCTTCTCATTAAACATGTAGACACATTTAAATTGCTTTGGGGGTCCATGAAAAATACATATTACTCTTCATGACACCCTTTAGAGATTATCCTTTTATTTTCCTAGGAATCATCCTAGTTGTGTTTAAACTCAGAGAAGAATTCAACCTTCTGTTCTTGCTCCCAGAAAACTAGACTGAGGAATTTAATGAAGCACACCACTATCTCATTCCCTTGTACACATGCAGCTGGCAGGAGGGACAACAGGGCACAATGGCCAGGATGCAGGTCACATCCCAACAGTCAGGATGTGGTGACAATGCACTCCAAGTTTCTCCAATTTAACCATAGGGAATAAAAGAGGATAAAAGACAATTTCGGTGGGGATTTACCCTATTCACAGACATCTTTTTTTAGCATTTAGCTTAGACATCTAACTTTTACTTTTCATAAGATAATCCTGCCTTCTTGTCCCTGTGAGACTCATTTCAGCACGCCATTAGGACTTGTACTACACTTCACAGTATGCAGATCCTCTGACATTAATTATGATGTGAACAATGCTCAGATCTCAATGGTAATGTTCGTATTTCAATTAAATTAGATGTTCTCATTAGGATACAACTTTAAATTAAAATATAATGCAGAGTTATATTTAATAGGAAAGCTAAGAAAATATTGTTGATGAATATGAACACACAAAGAAAGCTGTAATGTTTTCAATTATTTTGTTCCCTCTACTTCAACCTTTAAAATAGAGAAATATAGGAAGGAATGGCATTGAAGGAATAAATAAGATCTCTACATTCATGAGAGCTAAGGAATAATTGAGCTTTCTGAGACTGATGCACACAAGAGGAGCATAAGTGCCATTGACTTATCTGTCAAAACTGAAATAAATTATAGCTACTTTTAAATGTCAGTTACTCTTTAAGTCTATTTAGATTTCAGTAGATTTACAGGAAACAGTCATAATTCATGAATCCTAATGAAGACAATTCTGATTACGTAGAGTGGAAATTTATACCAAAAATTCTGAATCTCAAAGAATGTCAAAATTTTCTGAATTACTATCAAGCATCTCTAAGAAACAGTTACATTCAAAGGGTAATGTAATTGAAGCTGGGTAAGCAGAGTCCCAAAGAAAAGGCAGTCTTTTTTAACATATTCTGGAAAAATTTAAAAAATACAGATTTCTTCCTGCTTTCTTTTATTTGGAAGTATACAGGTGGCATAAATTATCTCCTTTGGCTGCTCTTCATTCTTAATCACCTTAGAAATCAATGAGATAAAAAAAGTAAAAATATACACAAACCTGAGTCCCTCTGATAAAAGGTAGGCCAACTGATTACTGCTACCCAGAAACCCTATTCTTCTCTCCTCTTCTACATATAAAAAATAAATTACTAAATAACTTTCAATCCTACAATCCTGAAAAGTTCATCACAACACCTAACTTCTGCTTTGATGTCTTAAACCTCAAAACAATGCTCATCAGTTGAACAACAGGAGGAAAAAAAAATGGATGACCAGCAGACTTTGAAATATTTTTCCATGTGGACATATTTCCTCTGCTCCCTCTCAGTGATTTTTGTATCATTGTTTCTATCATCCCACCGCAGAAACCATTAGGTTACAGCTGAAAGGCATTTAAATCACTGACTTTCATAAATTACTCTCAAGGTACATTAGCTTCAATGCTGTTGATTTTTTCAACTGGAAACAATTTTCCTCTGGTGAAGATCCAAGAAGCTGCATGTGTCAGAAGCAGCTAACTGCTATACTTAAAATGTAACACTGTAAGAAATCAGAGTATCAAACTTCCTAACCATATTCTCTTTCATTACACAAGATTTCGCACTGTAATAAATGAGGAATTATAAATCTGTAAAGATTTAAAACAATATATCTCCAGAAAATGTTAATAGCATTGTATTCTGCAAAAAGATTCTTCTTGTTGTGATAATCTACTTTCAAAATGCAGGATGTAATAAAAAATTTCTTTATTCTTTTTAAATAGAGATATAGAGATATATTTTTTCCTGTAGTCATTTCACTCTTCTATATATTAAAGTGCTTATCACTGAACAATGTCCTTACAGAAAAAAAATATACTTTCCTACTATTCAGTTTTTCCAAAAGCAGCTGAAAATTACTTAGATAGCTGTTAAACAGTGTTAGTTAAGGTCAATCTGCCAGCATGACATTGGCAAAAATAGTAAACCAGGGACACTCCACTGCGCAGCAGTGAACAGAGACACTCAGAAAATACTGAGTTGCTTCTATCTGCTCTAGTAAAAGATGTAAGTCTGCCCACCATCAGGTACTTCAACAAGGGTCCACCAGCAAAGACCAGCTTTGGGGGTAATGTGAGTAGGGATGTAATGGAAAGGAAAAGGAGGAAGGGGGGTTGTGGCGACCCTGACCCCCCTCCAAGTAGTATTGACATACCCAGTACAGGCTGGTGGTGTTCAGCATGGGCGGGAAACTGATGAGTTTGGGGTGCACTCTCCCAAGGGCAGTGGGGTGTGGCTCTGGGGGTTCAAGGGTGTTTTGAGGAAGGAGAGGACCTCAGACAGTGGTTTGTGATATTTTTGGGGGAAAACACCTCAGAATATGGATGTGCAGGGACCAGGTGTGGGGGGCAACATATCTGGGGGTAGGAGGATTTTGTGGAGCACCTTGGATTGCAGTTCTGGGTGGGGGATTCTCCCCAAGAGTTTCACTGTGGAGCTAGATCAGATGCACCTGCATCTTTTCTCTCTTGAACTTTCCCAAGGTAAAGAGCATATCGCTCCTTTGGATGCCTCCAGGCCTGACGTAATTCTTTTTCTGCCATATATCTTAAGTCAATGTCTCTTCCCAGAGGGCTTTTTTAGTTGCACCACTGTCTTTTCCAGCCTGCTAGCTTTTAGTTTGGTTTTGCTTAGCTGCTGAGACAAGCTGTTGTTGGTTTCTCACTTCTCAGAGATGTCCTCCTTGACCTTTTCTTGCACTTGAAGCCTTCGCTCACATGTCCTCTGCAGCACTTGTGCATCAACGCTTTCTGATGTCTGATGACTTCCAGAGCTCAGGTGGGAAAAGGATGAATCAGATTTTGACGTTTGTGTTCAAGCTCTGACATCTTCTGCCTGTTCACAGTTCAAGTACACAAATTGACACAACTTAGGTAGTTCAAAGCAGGAGACAGCAGCAGTGGCAGCATTAGGTATAACCAGAAGAAGACTGTCACCAAGTTTAAATCAGATTATCAAAGAGTTTTCAACAACTCTGAATTAGATAGTATTCAAGGAAAAGTCTGATTTTGTTTTAGTGTGATATATAATCCTAAAAGGAGGACTAATTTAAAATCTTTGTTTTTACACATATCTTCCCCCCAAAGCTTTTGCTAGGCATACCTTATCCTGTCCATTGTCCCAGAGCTCCATGCCTTTGCGGCTCCTGGAGGACACAGGTCCCTCCTGCACCCTCTGGCTTCCCACCACCACCATATCCACTTCATGGCCTGGTGGGAATGGGCACTATATTACCTCACCTTGCCTCTCCTCAGGGGGTTATGGCCTCCTCCCAACACCACCTTCATTTGTTTGAACCTTTAACAAGCACATTAAATAAAATGAGATTTTAAAGCAGATGCAAAAGTCCTCAGTTTTAAGGTGCTTGTAAAATATATTAGTCTTCAGATGCTGCATAATATGTTTGGTCACATGAAGAAATTACCTTTAAAATTGACAGAAAATTCACAGAGTAAGAGCTATGTGTATGAAAATGTGACAGAGCTATGATCAGCATGGCTAGGAAAGTAAGATACTACCTTTATTTCTCTTATTTTGGAAAGAATTGCTGCAAGAATTTTAAAAGTACAGATCATTCATCTCTGTACAAAGAAATTCCCACACACCTCAGTTGGCAACATAATTTTGGGTTTTTTTTAATTAAATTAAATTAAATTAGCTAGGTTAACGATGCTGAGTCTGAATGCCTCATGTTTGTAGTGAAGAGATGGCTGTAAAATCAGTTTACTGAAATTCCTTTCTCTTTCTTAGCATAGGAGGACAGAAAAATATATAGGAATATAAGAGAGTAAAGTAGAAAAAATATTTCAGTGAGAATGAGGAAACCTTCTTAGATTTACAAGGTTTTTAGGCACAAATCATTCACTGATAATAAATGCTAAATGTTTGAAGTGCTACAAGACAAATGAAGAAAAGAGCAGAGGTTCTGTTCCACAACCTCCAGGACCTGAGAAAACAAACCAGTGCCTTCACATTTTTTTTTTATTACTAGTTTGGGTTTTGTTTTTGGTTTGGTTTGGGTTTTTTTTACTATAATAGGGGCCACAAGCATTATGAAATGCCAAGGTTCACACATTCCCTAAGATCCTTTGAAATATCACAGACACAGGCAAATTATGCCTTTTCAGGGAAGCATGTACTGCTGCATTTAATTTTTTTTTTTTTATTTTTTTTTTTTTTTGCAACAGAGAGAAGTTCACTGGGCTTTCTAATTGCAACAGAAGTGATAATAGTGCATCAAAGTGGTGTGCTTGTGGAGTGATGGAGTCAAGACTAATGACCAAGGGGAGTGGCATAGACAAAACCTGAAAATAATTGATTACCATGTAAATTAAAACAAGTTTAAAAGTACTTTCCATGTATCCAATTATTCTAAATAATTAAATTTCTGAAACCTAAACATTTAAATAACATTATATTCAGAAAGAAAGATGCTTTTATTCCGAACAACTCAGCTTCTGAAAGAATACACATGACTCTTCAATATTAGTTATTTCAATACTTTGTAATATGTTTCTCAAAATAAAGGGATAATGACACACAGTAGCTTAATCAAAGAAAAAAAGTAAATCAAAATTTTGTCTGTTGCAAAATAGTTTCTTCTACAGCAGTTAAAAATTTTTAAAAAATAAAAAATGCATAATGAATATCTTTAAGTATATTTTAAAAAGAATGCTTTTACTATTGAAGATTCTCATCCATGCTCATTCTGGAGCTGCCTCTTTATATCAGATACCAGTTTCTGACCAGATAATTTGAAAGAACTCTCCCTATACCTGAAACTTAGTCAAGTTAGTCAACTAACAATTTCTATTTTGTCATCTTCATTCTGCAGATAATAAAATTTTGATAAATTGTTTTTAAATATGGATTTCTGTCAATAATTAAGAAGAAAGCTCTATATTTTCAGGCTGAAATATCTGTGAGATTGTGCAGATATGTTCCATTAACCTGTTAGTTTCATAACCTCTTAATGGAGGGGAAAGAGGAACAGAGTTTCAGTGGCTCCCAGTTAACATAGGAATGCAAAAAAAACATAAATTTTGACACATGTTCTAATGACCATTCATTTGTAAACTCTACTAAACATAAATTTCTAAAAAAAATGCCAATTCTAAGCTATAGATTGGTTATAACACTTCTAAGTGGTAAGTTGAATCGGTAGCAGACATTCACCCACCGGCTCAGCTGCACACCCTCAAGCTCAACAACTTCTTTCCTCCCATCTGCTAATATGACTAGATAGAAATGGGTGATTAAATGATCATATATAAAGTGAACCCAAAAGGAAGAATTTGCAACACACACACAAAAGGCTGCATATACTTCCTTAGGATAGGAGTTTCTTCAGTCTAAATTTGGCTGAATCTGGATTACATGTTGAAAGATCAAATAAGGTCATTTAAAAGCCTCTCAAAATTAATTCTGAGCAAGAGTTAAGTTGTAAAAACAACACAATAACTAAATCCCAGCTGATGGCTCAGAACTTAACTTTTTCACCCATAGGAATTTCTCAGTTCAGTAACAACCCCCTAGCCTACATGCAAAAGATGCACATGTTTTCAGAACATTCACTGGCCTCAATTCTCTTTCTTCATTAAATTCAGCTCAAATCTGTGGACCTGTCTCTATCTCTACCTTAAACTTGCACTCCCACATCCTCCTATCTCTAGCTCTGCAGTTTTGTTTTTTTCCTCTTATTTATGAAAGTTTTACACATATATATGTTAGTGTACATATATTGTAGATATTTGTGTGTGTGCTTGTGTGTATTCATCTACTCATGTTCTCAAACATGTATTACTCTATTGCAAATGTTCAAAGTAATTTAGGATTGATATGAAAAACAAATTAGGCAGAGCCATCCATATATTTTTCCAAATATATATCTGAAAGCATTAGGTGGCCCAAATTTTCTGAATAAATACAGAGATATAGGAAAATACATAAATGCTGAGATGTTTTCACAAATGTTACTTTTAGTAAATTTTTATTCAGCTACTCTCTCATTTTCAGCCAATGTGTCTGCTGGGTTCATTACAATTTTCATATTAATCCTTCTAAATGAGTCATATGTACAAATTGCTTGGCAGACCTGGAATCTCTAATCAGGGCTTGGTCCTCACCTCTGTAGCAGGAAGACTGAAAAAGACTGAAAACTCTCAGACTTAACTGAATCTTTTGTGGCCTGTGCATAGTAAGGATTTACTCACGTTATGAAGTAAGAATGTTCAATTCTACTCTCTTCAGCAGAGAGAGCTGGAAATCCTAAATATTACAGCTTGAATCATAGGGAACATATCTTTGACTTCTGTGAAAGGGGTTACAAAAAATATCTAATGTTACAAAATACCTCACTGAATGAAAATGCCCAAACTTCACCATCTCAGTTTCTACTTTAAAGTTTTTCTTTGGAGACAGATGGATAGGAAAAGTCCCTTAAGAATTGAACCTTGCCATTCTAGATACTTCACTGCAAGATAGGATTAAATTACCATATCAATTTGTATTTAAATAATGGCAAACCAGTGCATTTCAAGAATGCAAGTAGGATAACGGACAGCATTCAGTGTTGGGGAAATAGGAGTAGAATTACAATTTCTTATTATTCTAAAGAAGAAGGAAAAAACCTAAAAACAATCAGGTTACTTCAAAAAAAGTAACAAACTCTAAAGTTGTTACTTACTGAAGTTGTTGACTTTTTTTTTTAACTGGAAAATATCCACAAATATTGAAACAGCATTTTTCCAATGAAAAATAATTTTGGCTGCACAGTATGAAAAATCTTAACTGATAACATAAGTTCTAGTGCTTATCATAAGAGAAATACTACTCAGTATAACAAAAGTAGATCTGCTATGGCACAATAAATGATGATTATGAAAGAGGAAATGCATGCAAGCCATAAGCAAAAACTTCCTGATACTAATGTACATTATTCATAGCAGTGATATGAGCATTCAAACTAGCCTTGCTTTTTGTATGACTCAGGGTAGCGACTTACCACCAGTTATCTCATTATTGATCAAAAAACTTTTGTTTGTTTGAAATGCATCTTTGAAAAGAGACTCATCCACCCTTGTTAACAAAAGACAGAAAATTCATTTCCTCTTGCTATTTCTTCAATGACTAATCCCCCTCACTGTTAAAATTAATGCCACATTTATACCTCAGATTTAGGAGACTGACTCTGTAGTATACAGTACTATTCACTAGCAAGTTCTCTCTCAAGTTTATTCCAGTAAAACAGTCAAGAATACCCCAACATGGTCATGAGAAGATATTTTTAAAGGTCAAAACCAGTGATTAATCTACATTGAAATGCAATAGATAGAGGTGATGGTGATTAAAATGTTTTACAGGAAAATTGCATTTTTCCAGAGAAGATGACTAATCTTCCAGTAGTTTACAATGACCTTTAAAATTAAGTCTCTACAGAGCACTACCAGGTTAAGTAGTTTGCAAATCCTCTGGATGGGGTTACTCCTTTTCCCCTTTCAGCTACACTGTTTCTATACAACCTGTAAAAGTCCTCCATACCACTTTCTGGTTAAGAAAATCCAAAAGGAAGTTTCAAATGAGAGAATCTGCATGCATTGCATTGAATTCTTTTTCATGGATTACTGCACTTTTTCATGGATTTTCATTTTATAAGAGCTATGGATGTCATCTCTCTAGACTTCTGTAAGGCCTTTGACATAGTCCTCTATGTGTTTCTCTCTGAATTAGAAAGTTATAGATTTGATGGGTGGACTTTTCAGTAGATAAGGAATCAGCTGGATATCCTATGGTTATCTGTAGGGTGGTGGTCAATGGCTCAGTGTCCAGATGGACAAGTGATGTCCCTCGAGGGTCCTTATTTCAACTAATACTGTTTAATATCTTCACCAATTACCATATCTGGGATCCACTGCACCCTCAGCAAATTGGCAGATGGCACCAAGCTGTGTGGTGCAGTTGACACACTTCACATCCAGAGGGACTTGGACAACCTCAAGAAGTGGGAATCTCATGAGGTTCAACAAAGTCAAGTGCAAGGTGCTGAGCCTGGGTTGGATAACCACTAGTATCAATACAGGCTGGGGAATGAACAGATGGAGAGCAGCCCTGTCAGGAAGGACTTGTCAGATGAGAAGCTGGACATGAGCCGGCCATGTGCACCTGCAGCCCCTTGGCCAGCCATCTTCTGGGCTGCATCAAAAGCAGCATGGTCAACAGGCTGAGGGAGGTGATTCTATTCTTGTACTCTGTTCTGGTAAGACCTCACTTGGAGTGCTGCATCCAGCTCTAGGACCTCTAATATAAGAAGGACCTCCTGGAGTAGGTCCAGTGGAGGGCCATGAACATGATCAGAGGGTCAGAGGGCTGGAGCACCTCTCCTGTGAGGAAAGGTTGAGAGAGTGGGGCTCATTCAGCCAGGTGAAGAGAAGACCCAGGGCAGAATTTATTGCGGCCTTTTAGTACTTATAGGGGGCCTATAATAAGAAAAATGGGGACAATATTTTTAGCAGGGTTTGTTGTGATAGGACACACATTAGGCATAATGGTTTTAAACTGAAGGAAGGTTGATTTAGTTTGGATATAAGCAAGACATTTTTTACTGGTGAAACACTGAAATATGGTGCCCGTAGAGACAGTGGATGCCCCATCCCTGGAAGCAATCAAGGTCAGGGTGGAGAGGACTCTAAGAACCTGGTCTGGTTGAAGATGTCCCTGCTCATTGCAGGGACAGTTGGACAAGGTGATCTTGAAAGATCCCTTTCAACTCAAACTATTCTACGTGTCTACCTTTTCAAAGTTGTAAAAATTATCATTTTAAGTTATTCCTGTGCTTCAACATCCTCACGTGTGCCATGTTCAGTTTATAAACTCTCTGTAATTCATATTGCTCTTGACAAATGACCTGTTTATCACCATCCCGTTTCCAGTTAATGTACTTTTTTGTGTATGTCCTGTTTTGATTTCCCAATATCATTTCTCAAAATTTATATATTCATGTACAAGGTATTTTAAATTGCAAATTAGATTATTAGGTATATTTAGTTATCCACATATGATGAATCATGAAACATTCCAGTGAAATTTGCAGTAATTATCTATGAAAATTGACTCTTAAGAATGCAATTTCATCTCACATTTCTTTTCAACAGCAAACCTATTTTAAGATATCAACAACCTCTCACATCCAAAATAATTGTTTCTGCTTCTAGGTTATAGTACTGCTGTAGTTAGATTGCCAAGCTAAAAAGTTTTTTCTAAAGTTAATTATTTTAAGATTTGTTCTAATATTAATATTTTTTCACTAGTTGCTGTAGTTATTAACTGCAGAGACAATGCCAGGATGATAAATGGGATCATATATGCGTATACTTTAAAATAATCCCTTGGCTATTTTATGGTGACTTCTATGTTTTGTAAACCACCTGTAACACTGATAATAAGGAATATCTTCACAGGAGGTACTCAATAGAGATACCATGGCTGTGAAAGATTCAATTCTGACCTGACACTGATTCCTCAACTCCTTCACAGCCAAGACAGCAACTTTATAAAGTAAAAAATTAGTATGTAATAGGCAGTTTAGGGAATGCATCTGCATATTTTGTTAATTTATCTCCTAGAACTTAAATAACAGAATAAAACATGAATCTAGGGAAAAAATTGTACCAAACACATCTATTTTCTTGTTCCAGATAATGCATGAGCTTCTGTAATCTTCTTTAAAAATATACTGCATGACAAATCAGTTCTTAATACACATCTGTTAGAGATTTTATATGATACTGAGGGTTAATTTAGCCTAGCATTACCACTTGATTTGTAAATTACCTGTAATTACGAATATAAAAGCAGACAAGAGAAATACGCAGCAAAGATCAATGGTTTTAGAAAACTCCTTCAAAATATTTCAGCTATTGAAAAAAATAAAATAGAGAAACTCAAGAAAACCCCCACAAAAAATTAAGAAAGCAAGACTTTCCATAACTGCACATTAAAAGGTTGAGTACTAAGATAGCATGCAGTGCAGTAGCCAAGAGACTAAATAATCTAATGATTTTTTTTTTTGCTTTGATTGTCTTGGTTTGTTATTTAAATTCATTCATAAGAAAACAAACTTTTACATAATTTGTGCAACTAATGCTATATTCTATCCAGACATGACAATTTTAGAATTAAGGTTGTTTAAATGTATATTACTCAGGATAATCACTAATGACACATGGATATAACCAAGAATACAGTCATTTACACCACTCCTGTTCTTGGTTCTACATTAAGATTAATTTTCTGCTAATTCACTGATTCTACATAACACAATATGAAGCCAAATTACTCATTTGAAAATAGTCTTTTTTTTCCTCACTATACTACAATTATTGCTTTCAAGAGCTATTGTTCTGGAGATAGTTTAAAATGGAAATTTATAAACATTAACTGTATCCTTTGCTTCACAGAGAACTTAGATGAATCTTTTATTGAATAACTGCAAAAGTTTTGAGAGAACTTCAAGCAGCTAATGGAGTCAGGGAAATGACAGCTTTTAGCAAAGTATCAGTAGACTTCATTTGTTCCTGGCCCACAGAGACATTCACCTTAAGGCATTGCCTCATGCTGTTAGATTTCTTAAGTCTGTTTACCTCCTTGAGATTTTTTACACTGCTTTTCACTTCTGACTAAATAAACCTTCCTTAACAATATTTCAGCACTCTAGTGCAGTCCTCTGTTCTTGTGATGGACTGAAATGTCAGTAATGTCTTAAACATTGTCAAAATCATAGACTTTTTGGCAAACTGCTGTGGCCACTGCCCACCACATCCCCCACTCCTCTTCCCGCCAGTGCCTCCTGACTGGAATTTGGACTGTGACTGGGAACTTGAGATATGAGTATTGTCTGATCATCTCAGGCCAGAGAAGTAAACAAGGCCCAGGGGGTGGGGGAGGAGGAGGGGTTTGGATGTGTAATGGTGAAATCTCTCCACCAAATTTAAGGAATAAACCCCCTCCTGCTCTGGGAAGACCAGGTACACACAGGACATTCAGGCAGCTGAGAAGGGTCATAGACCATCAAAGACCCTCACAGTGTCCCCCCATGTTCCTCCCCAAATCATTCCTGAATTCTTTCACCACTGGATAACTGCACATGATCCAAGTGAGGCAACAAATCCAGAGCCTTTTGCAAGAAACTGCAAAGCTTCCCCCCTAACCCAGGGGAGGTGCCTGGCATCACCTAAACATAGATTAGTCTGTTGGATTCTATGTTTTGTAGGACCCTCATCACCAAAAAGACCAGAGGAACCAGACCAATGGGATGCTGACAGGTTCCACAGTGGAGATACATTTTCTATTTTAATTTCTCTCTGACACCTTCTTTCTCCCGCTCCTTTTTCCTGTGTCTTGCTATCACTCACTCTCTGCCTCACATTTACCATTAAATAAACTCCATACTATTGACTTCGGCATTTGGTCTCGTTTGTACCTTAATTCGGCCAGAGGCACTTTAAATAATTTTAATAACCAGATCTTAACAGTTCTAAATTCATTAAATATCTTCTAGAGAGATAATTTATAGAAAAAAATAACTATATTATCCCACCTTTAAAACATATTAAGAGAGAATAAAAATTCAGTTATGTTTCTACACATCTGTTTACAAACAAAATAATGTATGATCTCTGTAGAACGAAGACATTGATTAGCTAAATAAACCTCTGCTCACATGGGTAACTTATCTCAGGCTTTTTCTGCTGTAACAATCATCAGTGATGTGTTTCCGTAATACACAGCGAAATCTATTTTAAAAATTTCTTTTAAAAGATTAGTAACATAATGGAAAGTTCTTTCACCTACAGCAAGTTGAATCACTGGTTTCTCACATCACTTCAACCCTGTAGATGTGCTTCCAGTCCTTAAGCTAAATTCTCAACAATATTAAAAATTGGAGCACAAAATGTGGCTTTAAGCAAGTGCTACTAAACATAAAGCTTACTGCTCTAATTTCAGAAAATTATCTTGCATAGAGAGCTTTAAAGATTCATTCAATCATATTTTTTTGTTTTTCATTTTTCTGGTAGTTTAACACCTTAATGCTGTTGTAATTAACCAGGATATTACATACTCAAAATGACAATACAACTGGCAGTTGGGAAACTAATGGGGAGCGTTAACTCAACTATTACGACAGTACAGAAGGCAAAAGTTCTAGTTCACTATATACATTTGCTGTGCTGTTCACAAAGCATAGAAAAACTATTGCCTATATTGCACTCTAAGACCTCCACAGGTGTGTAAGACATGGTATTTGTCTACTAAACTTCTTTTATTCCCAAAGCATATTCAGAGGCTTCCTGGATGTGGCTTAGATAGACAAACCCTCTCATTGCACCTGGCCCCAGTAAGCACCTGTATTATTCTGAAAATTTGCTCTTCATGAAGCCTCCAGGCTTGTTATTCATAAAAGCTTCTAAACTTCATTAGAGTTAACACTACTTACTTAGAAGATAGAAGGGCTCCCCGGACAATGTGTATGCCAACTGGTAAAAGTTTTGGGATTTGTAACAGTGATCACATAACTGTGCTCTTCAAAGGCCACATAAGTAAGTAGTCCAGTCTGAATTTGCTCACTTTTAATTGTGTGAGCAAAAGTGAAATACATTTTATTTTTTCTTGTTTAGCAAATATATGAGTAATAATTCATCCAGACATTAGTATAAGTTCTTTCTGCCTTCTCTCACTTCTGCACAGAATAGAGAAATCAGGTTGGCAGGTATAAGCAAATTTGGGAGCTAAGAGAGCTACAAGGAGTGGACATATGAGTTTAACTATTCAGAGTCTACATGCCACTGGGCTCAAAAGTTCATGGCAATTGGAAGGATGCAATGAAAACTCCCTCCTACTCTAATCTCCCACCTTGCTTCCCCTAGGAAGGCTACAGCAGATACATTGCACAATTCTGATGGATTCCCTCTCTTTCTGGATATATCATGTCCTCAGGCCACAGTACAGATTTTACTGTTATTGCCTCTTGTATCCTTGTTTCTGCTCACAGTGTGAGTCTCAAAGATTGAAGAGTGTGATGAATACCAAAATCTTGACTCAGAAGAACTGTTGGAACATTTAGAGTAACAGTCATTAACAACATGATACAGTCAAACAGATGATCACATTCCCAAGTTGTTAATATTGTAGCCTCCAAAGCCACAATATCAGCTTTTTGTTTCAAAATCCATTCCTCTGTGCTTTGTTAATTTGCACATTCTAGTTACTTGAATACTAGTACTATATAACCTATTTTGCCTATTCTCACAAGCTAATATCTTCTGCTTCATCTTAACAGGTTCCAAACTTTAGCTTCATACGGTACAAATGATGCCTTAAAATCTAGGTTATATAGATTTTAAGTTTTTTAATACCTTTGGTAGTACTTTAGCTAAGTACCTTTGTATTAGATTCCTGAAATGCCGTTTGATATTTGTTGTCAAGAATTCCAATGGACAAAGATTGTAGCAAGGTAAAGAACATATTATCAGTATGCAGCAGACATATCGCTTACTGTAAGAAAGTCACAACTATTCAGAAGGCCCAGAAACCTTGAAATGATTCCAAGCAGGACAGAAGATATGGAAGAAGATGAAGATATGGGGTTTTGGGACCAGCAGCTGAAATCTGGGAGGCGTGCCTGTGGGAGGACCTGGGCAGTAGACAGTTTTTGGGCTGGGTGTAACCCCATGAGGTAACAGTTAGATATTATAATTAGATGATATAAGTCTGTAAAACCTAGGGAGGGGTGTGGGGTGTGGGGTGTGGTGTATATGCCATCTTTGTACAGCTAAGACGTCTTATTAAGGATCTGGGGTTTTTACCTTTCTATACTAACATTGTCCAGAGAATTATTTGTTCTATTTTTGGCAACACAAAGCCTTATAAATTAAATTTTAATTTATAAAAAAGGTTCTATTATCAATTGCTCATAAAAATCTGTCTTAATATGATGCTACAATATTAACTCAACTAAGCTTCCAGTACAAATAAAGAGAGAAAAAAATGAAAATGAGAACTCCCCACATTGTTTTCTTAAAAAAAAATCTTTTAAGGAAGAAGGCGAAGAAAACAAATTACAGAAGTAAATTAGAATGACTTAGTTTGACATTGCAAAACATGGCATTTCCTGTATAAAAAAAGAAAAGAAAATTATGAGCTACTAGCTATTGTAGGAAGTAGAAACAATAGTTCTCTAAGCTTCAGATAAGCTCATTTTTTGACTGGTGTGTCAGGGAAAATGATTGTTTAAATAACCAAATCTAGCAACAAAATAATAAGTTGTCCAACTGATGAATTAGAATCTTTCTTCTTTACGGTCCCCTTTAAAATTTTCAAAATATCCTTAAGCTACAGGCAGACCCACAGCCCTTTCGAACTATTCAAAAGTCATTTCAGCTACATTCTCCATCACGCAGACTTCTGCACTATCCAAGGGACAAGACTCATTTTAATTCAAAAGTGAAGTACACTTAATGAGACATGGCCATGGGGCCTGCACAGTGAACAAAGAGTTTATGTACATTCAGTAAGAAATGGATGTATTTGCCTACTCAAGAAAAAATGAGGGGAAAAAGGCCACTACTGATTCCAAAGTAAACCAGACAAGGATCAATAATTTCATATTGTTTTGTTGTTGTTGTTGTTTTTAAATACACATACTACAATATTGGAAACACTTTTTTGCTGAAGACCTATATATTTCTCAAGCAAGCCAGTCTGAGGAGCAAGACTAACAAAATGGCAAGTAGGAAGACCTGTGCTACATACATGAAGAAAAGATGCTCAAAATATTTCACTCTATGGGAAGTGAAAGACATTGGAACTTAACACAGTAAAGGGAGATTTTATTTGTTAAGTTTAAAGGAATTAGATACTATAACTATGAAATAAAGCTCCTTCATTTACTTTTTTAATATATTAAGATAATAATTAATATTTTAGTTAAAAATTTGAAAGTTGATTAGCTGAAGCCTTCCTTTTGACATTAATACTTGACACTTCAAGAAGTGCCTACAATTACAGTCATGACAAGGTATGTAAAGCAACCTTGTCAAAGACTCATAGTAGGTCTTTAATACCATAGTCAGTAAAATAGTTACTTTAGTGAAAATAATTATTTCTTTTAGTCTTGAAAGGAAGCATTGTCTTTAAGATGGGAATAAAATGCTGTACAAAATTAAAAGGTCTAGCTGCTTAAATTTTTTTCCTTTCCTAATTATATTTTTAAGATTGAATCTCAGATTGCATTTGAGGGAATAAAACTGCTTTGCAAGAATACCTAAGCAAGTTCTGCCCTCATAAGCAGCAAGCATTTTAGAACCAGACTCCCCACTGGCTAATTAGAAGCCCTTTTGTAGCAGTTACTTAGCATTTCAGTTGGGCTAGTTAGCTTGCTTCTGGGCATTAATGAGTATTACATTAATGGAAGCATAATGATGCTGTACCAGTTAATCTGTCCAGACATTGTAATGTTCAGAGCTGCAAGTTCAAGACCAACAAGTTTAAAACAGATTTAATTTGATGCAAGAAAAGGAGTTATTGGGACCACGAGAGTTTGTTTCTGTTCTCTTACACAAAGGAGAATATGTTCAGCAACAATGACTGAGAGATTTAAAGCCCCATGAATCCAACAAGAAAGCACAACAGCTTTGATGCTAGGGAAAGGAAAACTGAATTTAAATAGTCCCAAAGTAGAGGCAAGAAACAAACCTGAATCTTGCACTCTGATATACTATCTGCTAAATAATTAGTTTTATATGTGCATCCTTTCTTCCTGATGTCTTTAACTCATTTCTCCGTGGTTCAGGGCTTAGAAACACAGCAAGATAGTCAGATCTATAAAAAGAGTGGCTCTTAAAGCCACTGTCTATTCAGATCTTCCTACACAATTCTGCAGTATTTGTGTAGGCAATAAAATGCTTGAAGGTATGCAAATATTTAGTATTAGACCAGTTCACTGTCCTTTTCAGAAGAATGCTCCTGCTGAAAAAATCATCTTGCTAAAGGAATTATATTAGTTACTGGCTCAAAGAACAATGTTCTCTGTGGGTTCCTTAACCCTCTGTTAATTCTCAGAAGAAAATAACCTTTGCTCAGTATTTGTCACAACTTAGATTAGTTAATGCATTAGTTATGTTGAGAAATTTAATGTTTATGAAACATAAAGTGTCCCCTGTAGGTAAGGTCAAGAAAATATGGCCATCATCAGGTATGCAATGTTTCAAGGCAAAAAATGTCATCAGCTTTACAAAATCATTTAGCTTTTATAACAAAGATTTTTTTGTGAAAGCCAAATCTATCATTTACAAATAAGGTGAAAAATTTCAAAAATAGCAATTCAAATTAGAAATTATTTGTCTTTGCATTTCCATCAGAGTTTTACTTTAACTAAATACACATTGGGACATTTTGTTATTATTTATGACTGGTAAATTCTGCAGCTGGAATGGTAAACAATCTGAGCTATTCATATAGTTGAAAGAAACACTGTGCAGAGCAGACCTATTAAAAATACAGTTTTTTCCTATACTTTGCATGTCATAAGCTGAAATAAATACTGGGAGTTTGCAAAAAAATAAGGGTTTATTTTAGAAGCTTATATAGTATTTTCAACATTTACTTACAACTGGCATTAATTTCTTTTCCTGATATTTGATGTAGTTCAAATTTGCATGGAAAGCAAACACTTGAGGCTATGCCCAACTAAATGCTGCTGATCTTTCCTGTCAGAATAAGCCCTACAGATGCATTTTCTATTTCCATTTTCTATTCTTATTCCTTTACACTCAAGACACACAAAGATTATAACAAAAACTAACATTGATAAAAATTCTTTCTAAAACAACAGAAATATAGTTACTTAGTAAGACTGAAAACTTTGGCAAGTTTGGTCTAATACATATAACTATTTCCCCAGGCATTGTTGAATGATTTAGAACTTAGAATTGTAGGCAAGATATTCTAAAGGTTCATCATTTAAATGTCAATCTCCAAAGAAATTTACAAAAATCTTGGAAAATTTGCTCCAGCATGTGCACAATGAAAATTATTTATGTTTTAAAACTGATTTTCCCCTTATGCAAGATATATTCAACCTCTCTTCCATTATTATAATAAAACAGGAAACAAATTCTGTTGAAATTCTAAATAGGTGCACAGAGACCTTAAGGAAGATGAGTAAGATGAATGTCCCAAACAGCAATGGGATGTTTAGATTTAACTTAAGGACAATAAATGTGATTTATACTGTTTTCACTGAGCTTGCATCAGTCCTGTGATAATTTGTATAAGGTACAATAAGATTAGTCACCTTGAGAGTTTGTTTACCTTCTCTATTTTATGAAAAAAGGTCAGTTTACTGGTGCTTGTTAGTGAAAGAGTTTATTTACCTATATATTATATCCCGTCAGGTATTGGAAGCTGAGCAGGGTCAGCCCTAGTTAGTACTTGGATGGGAGACCTCCTGGGAACACCGGGGGCTGTAGGTTCTAATCCCGAGGACTTCACTGTCACTGTCCAAGTTCACTTGGCTGTGGCAGATGAACCTTAGGAGTTAAAGGGTGGGGCCAGTTCTGCGCATGCTGTGCCTCAACTTAAAAAATCCACTGTGCAGGCTCGAAGGACACACCCACATGAGTAGAGCCTTCCCAAATCTTCATTCGTGAAGCTGAGTCATACATACATACTTTGTCTTATCAGTGGATAAATCAGTATACTGCAGTTGTAGAAGGATACTGCTTTTCTGATTGCAATCCTAGAAGGCAGTTAAAAAGCAACTTACTGTGAAGTGAAGGTCTTGGCCATCATGAATATCAATAGCTCGACATCCTAATATTCTGTGAAGTCTTCTCAGCACTAAAGACTAATTTTGCATTAATGAACATCTGTCTATTTCTGTCATTTTACTATAAATGATACGGGCAACACAGATAAATAAAAATGAGAAACAAAGCAATTACACTTTAAAAGCAAATATTTAAACACAGTTATATCATACACAAGAAAGATATTAATTGCATCAACACTGATGAAAGAGAAAGAAAATTTGTCAATTAAAACATGCAAAAAGGAAGTCTGTTCTTCATGGAATTTAAGCAAAAGGAATAAATTTGTTTATTTGTTCCCAGCAACATCCTCTGCATAGCAAAATACCAAAAGGAGTAAATGATGACATTATGCTTCACCATTTTCTCCAGTAAAAAGAAAGTTTTTGTTAGGCTATAGCTCCATATTAAACATGAATAACTACTCACTTAAGCACAAGTGAAAATCCTCCCAAGAACATTGAAAGTTTACACATGTCTAATAATGGCACAAGAATGAGGATTAAGAGGTAAATCTGGACTCCTCCAGCTTCTTTCTCTTTCTCTTTACTCCAGGATCAATAAAAGAGAAAAAACAGGCCATGAAAGCAAGATCCTTTGAAGCATTCCAGTTACTTTAAAAATGGCAGTGTGTTAAAGACTTGAATGAGTCTGGTTCTACAAATCTAGCAACAGTTTTGGAAGGTCTAAATCTATACTCTTGCAACCACCAGGCAGAAAAAATGCTGAGTTTGATGCTTCCTGTACAGATTCCTATATTAGACAAGAACAGAAACACCAAGTGATTTGTTTACTTAACCAGTGAAGTCAGACTCACACACAGTAATCCTAAAAACAAAAATAAAAAATATTAGTGAATAAATTTAAGGTTATTGTATTTCAGGAAAATTTCAGATAGTGAAGGAGGAATACATTTATTGAACAAATTATTCTTCACTGCCTAGCTACAGTGCATAATGTTAGTCCTTAGATACAATATTTTGCAGCCTAACATTAAGAAAAGCTGCTGAAATATTCTCATAGGAGTGCAGTGTAGTTCTTTGTCCCCTGAAAATAAAAAGAACAAAAAACCCACAATCTTGTTATTATTGACTTTTTTTATTTTTACCTGAAGGAGAATTAGGAACTTGAGAGACACTGTTTTTCATGCTGCCTGGTTTCCAGGCCAAAAGTAGCTTTTACTTTCCTTTTAAATATTATTCTGAATCATATTAGAGGAATTGGAAAGAAACAAGTTTCTTTTCCTTATTATGGCATACAGACTTTGAAAATCACTTACACATACAAATATCTTCTTATTTCTCCAAATATCTTTAAAATTCCAGAGGCTGGAGAGACAGTAAAGATAATGAAATGATATTAAAATTTGATTTTCTTCCTTTTATATCAGTAAGACTTTCAATTAACATGTGGTGAATTAAGAAACAAAGAGATTTAAATACCATTCAAAAAATTCAATAATTCACTGTACCACTTCAAATTTTACTGGCAAAACACAGATCTTGGAAAGAGTTGTCCAACAAAACTGTTCCCCACACTGCTGACAGTCTTGTTTATTATGTATTTTGCAAAATGTGTGTTTATGACTTCAGAGTTTTTATTTCACTTTTACCACAGATCTCTCATGATAATTATCTCAAAAACTGGCAGAGCATTGTTCTAAATAGACTATCTATTTCAAAGTATGAGGTTGAAACTACTTTTTGACTACCAGTAGGAAGGGAAAGCAAAGGGTATTTTTTTTCTTTCTGAATTTGACAGATTTATGTTGGAACAGAAAATTAAGGATTATTTCATGCTGAAATAAAAATGATTGGGAAGAGAAAAAAGTAAAATATAGTGAAGCAGTTGAAGTCTAAGGAGGTGAATGTACCAGAACAGGCTAGAGAATGCAGAATTCTTTTTTAACTTCAACAACAGTTCTCAGAAATTGAAAATGTTTTGGATTTTAGAAAATATATCCATTACACTTTTTACCCTTTTAAAATGACTTCTAGAAAAAAATCTTAAAGGAAAAGTTATTTTAAAAAATGAAAGTTATTTAAAAACTTATTTAGAAACTAAAAACATGTTTTACTCTTTTTATTTTGTTTCTATTTAGTTTTGGAAGTCTATCCACAAAGTTGGTACCTGTCACTAATTCATAGACCATTGAAAAGCCACTTGACTTTGTTACTCCTTAAAATTCTTCTGCTCTAGGAAGGAATGCTGACAAAAAGTGTTTTCATCATTTCTACTTAGTTTATGAGGCACGTAGCATCTTCAGGATATTTAAACACATCCCAAAATATTTTCATACTGAATTGATTTCACAGACTGAACATATCATAGACCATTTGTTCCCCACCTCTTGGGAAATAGGCAGGAACAACTTCAATCATTAAGGAATTTCTCTGGAAAAAAAATAAAAAAGGTAGAAAATGGACTCACGAATTACTACAAATTATTACAAATTCTGTTATAATTAATTTGCTGAACACAAGCACACAAGGCATTCTGCTGGCAAGCTGAAACATTTTTAATAGCTAATGCATCAGAGAATATAATAACACTACTAAACCTTTTGAAGCTTACTCGCTACCAATTTCTGTAATGTCATTATGTACCAGACAC
The DNA here is from genome assembly GCF_047495875.1 of Pithys albifrons albifrons. Classification (NCBI taxonomy): domain Eukaryota; kingdom Metazoa; phylum Chordata; class Aves; order Passeriformes; family Thamnophilidae; genus Pithys; species Pithys albifrons. The sequence goes on from NC_092462.1 coordinate 38,779,387, forward strand.
AGTGAAATCTTAAACACATCAACTTACATGAAGCCAGAATCTGTATTCACCTGCTGCCTGTAGTTTGACAATCTCAGCCAACACTGGTCCCTTGACATTTTGTAATCAAAGTCAGCCACCACCATCAATGTATGTCTACTCAGGAAGGTTGTTTATTTTAAAAGACTGCCATAATAAGCAGTTATCCTGTCATTTTTTTCCCCTTCAGGAAAATGAAAGACAGAAGATGTACTGCCCACTTGACAGAACACAAATAATTTACTAATTTCTGGGTCTATGGCCAGTTTAGGCAGCATACAACACTATGCATCCTTAATCTTTCCATATATATACTTTGAAAATTTTTTGCATATCTAAAAGAAAAATTAAGCTCGCCGCCCGGTCTCAAACAGAAGTGAGATGACATTTATAAAAAGACAAACAAAAAACCCAACAGTCCAGAATAAGCATTTGTGAAGAACAAGATGTCATTTTCTGTAAATATTAATAAAAAAGTCCAGTTTAAAATGCGTCTTAATTATGTGGAATATTTGCAAGACTATAGGCAAACATATTATGTAAACCCTATTTTCCTTTACCACTACTTCATAAGAAATTCCATTGCCAATTATGTCCTAAATTTTCTTTTATGCCACATATTTCTCTTAAAACTTCCCATGATTTACACTATAGAAATTGTAATTTTCTAAAAATCTTCAATATTACAGAACACTGACACAAAATGTTAGTAGTAGCTAAGCAAACAATTTGCCCAAAATTTTCTGATGCAGCTATTTTCATTTCCAGGATTTACCATTTGGGAAATAGTTTTGATGTAAATTAGAGAAATTCTGCTTAGACTTTGTGTTTAATGTTTGTTGATTTTCATTAATGGGCTCTCCCACTTGCCTTTCCCTCCAAGCAACAGCAGGTAAGTAATTTCTCAATGTATCCACCTATAAATATTATTTTTTTTCAAATTTTACATAACTCTGTCTTATCAGCTGCTTCTAAATTTTAAGTAAGTGATTTTAGAATTTTGGCCGGTTATAAATAAGATGAAAAATTGAATGGTTTGCCTATTGAGTGCAGGAATGTCTCACAGTTCTCCTGATTCTCAATGCAATATTTCATTTTGGCACAGATAGAAGAGAACCTGCTAAGTAATTCTAAACAAGGTCTGGTTTAAAACAATTAAGAGATATCCTACTTCAGGTAACTCCTATATATAAACAAGCACAAAGGTGTTTAGTGCTTTGGAAACCAAAAAATCATTCCTCATAATTTGAAAAATATCAAACTAGACCGTCCCTTAAAAACTAAACAGAGAAGGACAGAATTTGCTGAGATATCAGACAAATAAACCACCTATCTCTTCTCGGTAAATACAAGCAAAAATCCATAGCAACAGAGAGTGCAGACAAACCTGTTTTATAAACTGCAAGAGCAAACAAGTACATCTGCAAGTAACAGAATTAAAGTCAGATTCTGACCTGAGATGCCCACTTAGGCATGCTGATAACTGACGAAAATGAAACGTGATTACTCAGGAAAAGATCTCAGTGGCCCACAGTAATTCTGGAAGTGCATTATGAAACATATACAATTGCTAAGAGAAAAGCCTTTTACTATTAGTTTATCCCTGAGTGTGAATGATTTACAGCACTGTTTTTTCAAAATCTACCCGGGTTACAGAATTAGCAGCCTCCCCTCCTACATGATACAGAATTATGCAGGAACATGCACAAAGCCTGTTGAAAACAGGGAACCAAACCCCCACAACTCTGAAATAACTACCAGTCTACAGCACTTCCCCCAAAAATGAAATATGCACTCTTTCCCTATCTCTTGGGCTGAAAATTTTTACCAGCAGAACTGAGAACATGCTTTGCTTTTGTACATTGCATAACATGGGAACTGGTTTCAGCTGTATCTGAATCCTAAAAATGGTCCTCTCTGCTAGTACTGAAATACGACCATTTGGGATGCTTATGTCCTTGAGGACGAAATCCTCCGCAAAGCAAAGTAAGAGTATAATCTAACGAAACCACAGGTCACCCTGCAATAATTTCCCTTTCGAGTCCTCTAAAGACTCGAGTATTTTCAGGAGTTTGGTAGAAACATTTAAATTGCCAAGCAACCATAATGCTGTGGAAGGAAACTTTTGGCTTTTATTATCATGTTATTTTATATAACCTTTAATATTGTAAATAAATCATTATATAATCTCCCACAAAGAATCAGCTTAAAACCAGTTTAAGGTTGAAATACGTGTAATTATTGACCAGTTAAGCTCAGTAGATAGGAACAAAAATGTAGTTACAGATAATTACATTATTTCCTCCCCTCCAGGTCTCTCTAATACAACCACAGACTAGCTTTAATTTACAAGTTCAATATGTATAGAGACTGGAGAAAATACTTTTTAAAATGAAGCTAATATATTTATAGAGATATTGTAAAATTACCTGTTTAAAAGTACTAGGAGGTATTAATTCTTCAACTGACATAACTAATATTCTCTGGATCATCTGAACTAAGAATAGCAAAAAGATCTAGACTACTTCTGAAGAATCTATAAATATACAGACATATATGTGCATATTTAGGTAGGTAGAGGGAGTGCTTGTGTGTGTAATACACACACTATACATGGGAACAGGCCATCAAGACACTGATTCTACCGACAATAGTAATAACTAACATAGCTACATAATGCAGATATATATACATGAGAAGGAAAATTAGAAAAAATGTAGATTTGCTTTTCAAGATAAAATTTGGTCTCAACAGAAAATAGCATTTAGCTTTTTGTACTTTGCTTAAATCATTAAGAAACACAACCCTTTTCTTTCTATAGCTTTTGGAAGGCTTATCCTTTTCCATTGTTCTTCAAAGAAATGTACTGTGAAGGAATTACACAGGCATAACATAATCCAAAGCATGTTGTATACAACATGTACACAATTCTGTTTCAGAAGTGTAAAACACCAAAACCCCAAAATTCACGTAAAGTTGTTCTGTGCTTCAAAAAACAATTGTAAGAGGCTTAAAAGAATATATTCAATATTATTCTGGTTAGGTTGGACCAATATAGATCAAATATTAATTCTAGAATTTCTGCATTCCACAAGAACAGCTAAAAAGTTACTATTTCAATCACTATTTTATAACCTAATATCATTCACTTTAAGAGAGCCTGACTAGGTTTGTGCATTTCTGGCTGGTAGCCGAAAAGGTGAGGGAGGCAGGGGACGAGGGAGGCAGGGGACAAGGGAGTCAGCCTGCATGAGACTTCAAGGTCCTCACAGTCACTTGTACCACCAGTGTCCAGCTCCTCTGTGCTGAGATACCCAAATTCACCATGCAATGCCTTTCTGGTCTGGCTTGTTCACAACAGGGTCAGGTGTCCTCCTTAGCAGCAACTATCAGGGAGCCTTTACATTCAAGGTATTGTTGGGATCAAAATAGAAGATGTGAGTCCCTTTTCTGGGCAGGTGGAAAGAAGAAAGTCAAAGGCCTTTGCTTACATGAAGCTTCACCATCCATCCAAACCCCACTGATTCTACCAGGAGAAGATGTACAGAGTAGCCACTTTCTGTATGAAGTACCTGGGGGGGAGTGGGGGAGGTTGGTGTGCCAAACCCTTTACTCCTGCACAGGCTCATACTGCAGGTTTTCCTCATGGGCAAGAACAGCTACTGGAGTCAAGTCATATTCACTAACTTTAAGAGTTATAAAGCAACTTTGGTTCTCATGTTTTTTTCCAATTCAGGTGGAAAACAGTACTCAGATACCCATTCACTGACAGAGACACTTCTTTACTACTTATAGTTCACAGTAAAACTCAAATAGGTTGTAAATTAAATATATCTTTTTATATTACAGCAGAAGAGGCTACAGAAAAAAGACATTTCACTTCTTCAGCATCAAAACGGCAAAAGAACCAAAAACTTAGAAAGAAACAGAGAACAGAAAATAAAAAAAAATCATGCAAATATGTAAATCCATGGTGAAATTGCATGTTGAGTGTGAAGGTCTGGTTCCCTGTTACAAGAGAAGGTGTTACTGGACTCACATAGAATCACATAACAGAATGGTTAGGGTTGGAAGGGACCTCTGGAGATCATTTAGTCCAATCATAAACCTAACACTCTCAAGTGACCAGTAATTCATATACCTAAGCACTGCATCTACAGATCTTTTATCCTAGAGATGATGACTCCAGCACCTCACTGGGACCCTGTTCCAATGCTTGAGCACCCTTTCAGGGAAGGAATTTTTCCTAAGATCCATTCTAAAAATAGACAAGAAGATAATAAAAAATGTAAAAATATTATCATTCGAACAGCAAGTAAGAAGATTTGTCTTCCAACAGGTATCCCTTTAAGAAGTTGGTAAGGAAACAAAAGGCTGTATATTTTACCTAACATGATGTAAAGGCCAGCTCATCCCTCATTAAAACTGGCAGTTGTAGACATCTCTTTCATAGCTCTTATCATTCATGTCAGCTTGAAGATTGGAAGGCTCCCCTGGGTACTCAGGTGAAATCCATCTACCAGGAGGGTTGCTCTGCTCACCTTATAAGATATAAGCATCTGAGACCCTTCTCTCCCAAAGCAATTTCTGAGCCATCTGTTAATCTTCTTTAACTTCCTCTACGATTTCTCTGTATGTCAGACAGCAGAGTGTTTCAGACTTTTACAATATTAAGTTAGAGTAGTTAAGAGTGTGTTGGGGATCCCAAGCAGTTTTCAATTGGCCGTTGTCAGTTATGAAGTTATTTAACCCATATAAGCATTGCCAGAAGTAAATATTTATCAGCTGGTCATAGCTGAATGCAATATGAAATCCAAAGCTGAAAGAGGAAATAATGTTAGAGACTATGATGGTTAGCCATTCCCACCATGAATTCAACCAGAGGAATTGCTCACATGCTTATGTATTACTTCTATAGTTTTGTATATAACTTGATAGAATTTTAATTCCCCTGATTCAGCACACAAAATGCTTTGCAGCTACTTTGTGGATCATTTCTGCTGGCTTGCCCACCATTTAATTAGGAAACTAAATGGGAAGGAGATACAAGAGTTTTTTCCTTAATTTTATGAATAGGAGATGTCTCTGGCAAAGTCCAATGTTTTGTAAGACTGGGCTTGATCCAAGGATTAAAAGCTTTTTAAATGAAATAAAAGGGGTTTGCCACTGGCAGCTGTACCAATCTGGCTGTTTTTCTAGAAAATCATGATACTCTAAGCTGCCTTTAATTATGTATTCACACTTCTTACCCTTTATTATACAGGGAAGAACAGTTTCTTGTGACCACATTTAAATTAGTCATATATTTTTTATTTATGATTTATAGAAATTATGAATTTTTATATGAAATTATGCACATTAAAAATTCATAATGCAAATATGGTACATTTATGTAGTTAGCCAAGTCTCTGTTCAGAGTCACTGTTGTGTTTTCCAGGGAATAGCCAATTCCATCACTGGCTCAGCTTCCAGCGATGAAACAAAACCAGCTTTGTTTAAACAGCATTAGTACTACACTGGCAGATTGACAATTGGCATAGAAGGGTGCTGTGCAAAAGCTGATTGTTCATTTCACTTGTCATGTAGAAAACTGACTCAAAATGAAGACAATTTCTTCTATGGTCTTCTAAAGAAAGTCAACCAAATCAAGCCAATAATTGATTAATTAATTAACT